>NW_006800731.1:0-9417 GCF_000485575.1 Poecilia formosa | reverse complement strand
ATTTTTTTTTCTAATAAAAAATTTGAATCTCGATGACTATATATTTTAAAGGTTTTATTGGCTCTAGTATCCTTTCTTTGATAGTGAATTGACAGGAAAGTGGGTAATGAAAGAGGGGGGAGACATGCAGCAAAGGTCGTCATGCTGAGAGTTAAACCTGCGACAACCGCGTCAAGGACTAAGGCCTCCTTATGTGGGTTGTACTCTACCCCTGAACCACCACATCACCCTGTTTGGTACAGGATTTGTCCCTGGTGAAGCTTGAGTCAAGTCATCAGACGTGGGATACGAACGCAGCATTGAACTGAATTGTTTCAAGTAAAGTCAAAGTAAGACGTTCCTTTAAGTTAAAGATTTGTAACTTAAGTTAATTGAACACATGAAAGTAAGTTGTCATTACTAAAGCAAAAGAGTTAAGTGAGATTAATGTAAAGTCCATAAGATGAATGTGAGGGACCAGACTGAAACAAGGACAAAAAATGTTCAAAGTAGAAAAAAGGTTTCCATTTAATTATTCAAAAAATCATTAATAAAGCATAAAGATTTGAAGCAAAAATAAATCAAAGGATAAATAACAAATTTGGATCCAAATTAACTGAGGTCAACTGAACTCTAACTAAACACAAACAAACTGACCTTCTAAACAAAGAACAAAGGCTGCTTAAATAGGGGTGGAGTAACCCAAATCTACCACAGGAGGGATGTCTGACCAAACAAAAGAACAAATAAATAATAATCTTGGCATCTCCCCCTTCAGTCGCAGTAGTTTGTGGATGGTTTGCCCCAGGATCCTCCACCAGCTGGTTCCTATGAGCAGCACCTCAAAACAACACAAATATAAATAAACCATTCAGACAGACATTAACTAAAGTGTGCACCCATTAGAATATATGTCTAAATGAAATATCTTAAACTATACTAATAAAGAAATAAATACTAACACTATGTGGTGGTGGTAAGGGCATCCACCACAATGAACTACAGCCCAAACATACAACGGGTGAGAAATCTGAAACTTTGTAAGTTTTAGCTCTTCAAACAGCTCAGCTGTAGCATGTTCAGCAAAATATGTGAATCCAGTCAGACCAAAGCTTACTCACAATTCACAGGAGCTCTCTCACCTCTAAAGCATCAACCTGAGAAGAGTAGAGAAGCGATTTGTAAGTGAGCCATTGATGTCAGTGACACCTGTGTGATATCATTGTATGACGTTGTACTTATCTGTCTGTCAGTGTGTGATCTTACTGTTAGGTCATTGTGCCTCTGATGCTTGGATTGTATGTGTGAAGTCAGTGTTCAATGTTCTGATATTTGATGTCTGTCTAAAACACGATCTAAGTGTTTGATATCAGCTTCTCCTCGCTGATGTTAGTACATAGCCTTTTATTGTAATATAAAAGGGACAAACTTATCACGTGATGGAAGTGCCTGATGATAAATAAACCATAGTTATTGATGTTTAATATTAGAGAAAATGAATCAATGAATTAAAATTAAAGTCATATAGTCAATTCCCAACTTAGAATAAGAATAAATTGGAAATTGTAGGTCAAAAGGTTGGTGTGAATTTTTATTGTGAATGCTGTAGGCAGTGCTGTGAATGCTGTAGGCATTACACTCTTGAGTTCCTATATCTCTTTATTCTTTATTATTTGGCCTTAGCATTGCAGTGCTGCAAAGGCCTATTGTAATCATACAGTTTCTTTTTTTTTCTCAGCGCAAATGAATTGGCTTTTTGAGTTTTTATCATATTCAAAATCTCACCAAACTTGGCGGACACGTCCAGACTGTGAAAAATTTACATATTTTAAGATCGTCGCAAAAATCACACAAGAAACGGGTCAACAGCACCACCTGGCAACTTTCAAAACACTCTCCGCTATGACCTTACTTCATCGTAGAGAAATGAAATTAGGTACACTTGTAGAGCTCATTTAATATTCATTTAATGTCATAGTGCAACTCAAATAGGAAGTCGGCCATTTTGGATTAAAGTTCCAATTTTGATCCCATTTTGGCAGTTTGATCAAACTCCTAGGGATTTCGGTTGATCGGCTTCAAACTTGGTCAGATTGTTTATAAGACATGGCTGATTAAAAGTTATCAAAACGGTGAGTTTTTGTGCATACTGAAGGGGCATTGCCAGGCATCAAAATTCTCCTACTCTCCATGAAACACAAAACTCTTATATCTCCTACACAAAACCCTAACCCTAACCCTTGTGCGTGAACCATTAGATAAGGCTTCTGCATGTTGGTGTTCCAGCTAAATCCTGAATATACCCAATTTGGTTGTCTTGGCCCTTTTATCGAAGCCTGTGGGGTTTACCCTGACTGGGAACGAGAATACAACCTGCTGAATGTCACAGGTAGCCAATCAGAAAGCGTGGTGATGTAAGAACAGAGGGGAATCCCAAACAGCTGACATATCGCAACTGAGAATCTGGTGGATATCGGAGATGATGGAAATGTTTATTATTACATGTAAAGGTCATTATTATATATATTTATTATGTTTATTCAGTTAAAAATAAACAAAATAAACAGTCACCTCCAAATCATAGTGCAGCAAATAGAGCGGCTGCTCCCCCTGTCTTTTATCCATGCCTTTTCTTTTTTGTTACATCTTTTGTCTCTTAGAATGTCTCCACAAACTATCACTATTGCTTCTACATTGTCATCCGTGTTTGGTTATTCTAAATTCCCGTATGCTATGTTGGAGATTTTACTGGATTATCCTCTGGAATCGGGATGTTCTTGACTGGAATCGGTTCGTGTGGTGTGTTGCTCCTGTGGTGTGGCTGAACATGAACCGATCGAACCTGTTGTACTTTTATCAGCTCTGTGGTCGCAGATGTTTGGAGAATCGACCAACAATTCTTAAATCTTGCCGTCTAAACCAGACTTAAGACTCACAAGCTCTACTCATCTCGTCTCGACCACTGCCCAAACGCTCTGACTCTGGTTGCTATGGTAACATTTACATATCCCTTCAAAATAAGATACAGATGCGTCACAAAAACGAACATTTTACTTTCGTAAAAATTTTAACTCACGATAATGACTAACGGGAGCCCTAAGCTTGTTTCTCTGCAACGAGACGGTCCCATCTGGGAGTGATGAGAGACAATGACACCCAAAGTGTTACTTATATCCACAACATGCTTGGTCTCTACGAGGTGAAGCAGTTGGGAGCTTCATTGCCTCATTAGCAGCCGGTCGCCGCATGTTACGCAGAGCGGGCTTGTAATGTGGGACTCACCTACCAGTCCGGGATAAATCAATCCTCCTGTCTCTTCTCTGGGCCTTTTCCCCTTTGCAAAAAAACTTTCCAAAGACACCTGAAATGTTTCTTACTCATTTTGCTGCTTGTGGGCTCAGTGTTGGCGCGCAAGTAACCGAGAGAATCCGGTTAAAGGATTTTCAAAATAAAAGATCCTCCAGACTCAAATTAAACGGAAATATTTAATTATTTCTTGCACGGCCCGGTACCAACCGGGGGTTGGGGACCACTGATTTAAATGATCAGCCCCAAGCCATGCTTCAACCCAGAATTATGAAACTTGGTACACATGTGTTTCTTGTCAGGACCTACAAAAACATCTCTGGAGCCGTGGTCCAAACCCAACAGGAAGTTGGCGATTTTGGATCAAAGCCGCCATCATGTCGTTTTGTACATCGTATCTAGTCGAACTCGTCCTACATCTTTTGAGATACAGACTTCAGAATCACTCAGCACACCCTCGAGCCATTGAAAGTCAAAACTTATCAAAAGATTTGTCATACATCAAAGCATGTGGGCGTGGCTTAGTGTCAAACTTTGACTATTCCCCATGAAACATCAAGGTGCAATAACTTCCACATACAAAATCACAGCTTCATCAGACTTTCTATGTCTCATTATAGACCGGCCCTCATCACATTCACATGATCAATTAGTGACATCTAAGCCCCGCCCCCTTCCAACAGGAAGTCACCTGTTTTTTCTGCTGGATATCTTACTTTTACTCTTTGGGTTTAAACTTGTGTCAAGTAACATAAATGACATGATGAAGTCTGTCAATGCTTTAGCTGCTGGCTGAACCTTGTGGGCATGGCCCAATGGCGAATTTCAATCCCTCGTCGTACGCATACGATCGTCTCTAAATCACACAAGCATCATCCGATTTTCAACAAACTTGTTATGAATAACTCTTGTGAATCTCTGAAGACCCCAATAATATTACATTGTAATTTGACTCCACTGTGCCCCCTTGGTTAATTCATTAATATATCTCCTCACTGCATTGACCAATCTGCACCAGATCTTTCGTGCATCGTCAGGGAGTGCTGCCGAACACATCTGTGCATATCACCTAGTGGACTGGTATGGGAACTGCGCGAGAGCGTTTGCGGTGGCTGGCGGGCAGCGTCGCCAGAGCTCCCGCGGTCGCCAGGAGGGCGGAGCGGCGCTGAGCTGCGAGGGCCATATGACGTGGCTTTAATTTTTATTCTGGTTGCTCATTTTTTCTCTGCGCTTCTTCTCCTGCATACTTCATGCCATTTTCAACATTCAACTTTTATGCTATTCAGCTTGCTGTCCTAATGCCGGCTATATTTTTTGGTATTCTTAACCTTCATAATTTTGATAATATTCAGCTTTTTATGAATTTTTCACCCCCAAAGAAATGGGGGTCAACAGTCACATCCTGTGGCAGAATTGAGATTTACAATATGAAATGTCCGTTGTGTTTCACAGTGGCTGTTTCAGGTCCTGCCTATTAATTGCAAAGAATCATCCAGTTTCAGAGCTGTCGTGGAGGACACAAGGGAGTGGGCATTTTGAAATTGGGCAGTTAAACAGCTTTTGTGCTGTTCACCACTTGGGAATAATTTGAGCTTTTGACATTTCTTTTTTCGTGCTGCATGTACCATGTTTTTTGTAGTCACCATGCACAACGATGCCTCCAAACAAATGTCGATATCTTAGGAACCATAAAAGGTACAAATGTCATTCACCAACCGTTTTCATCAGAAGGAATAGGAAAAATTTTGGTCCTTTTCAAATTTTAAATTTTACATGAGTTTTTATTTTATTTTATTTTATTTTACATTGCATAGAATATATTACTTCTAATACTGTTTGGGTGAAATTTTTGCATTGTTCAAAAGCTCTTACTCCTCTTCAACTGTTTTTCTGTTATAATAATCCCATTTAGGCATTTTGCAGGATTATAGTTTGTTCTGGTGCATCTGCTTATTTCTTGCATCTCTGCAAGTCTTCAGCAGTTGACTTCAAAGGTTTTGGCATTTTCAACAAAAGCATTCAGCATTCACACTTGCATTTTCACAGGAAATGCACACTTTCTAGTTTTGTTTTGTTTTTGTTTTTTAAACATGTAAAGACTTATCAATGTAGTTCTATTTTGTGTATTTTGTGAAAGAATTATTGTGAGGCAGAAAAAACATCAATGGTGGAGAAAGTACTCAAAAAGTTTACTTAAGTAAAAGTACAAATACACAGACAAAAATGTACTCAAGTAAAAGTAAAACTACCACATTAACATTTGTACTTAAGTAAAATTAAAAAAGTACTGGCTTTTAAAAATACTTAAGTATTAAAAGTAAAAGTACTTGCTGAATGCATTATCTAATCCCTAATACAATATCATTAAGTGAACCGATCGTATTTATTTTAATACATTAGAAATGTGCCATTTTAATGAACAGTGCCACAGATGAAGCATGTTTTTATTGTGTTTACTCTGTAGCATAGTTTAGACTTAGATAAGTGATTCTATGCATCATAATTTCAGGGATGGAAACATCTTGTCTCTTGTCCTAACATAGCCTGAACTTCACTTTTTTTTTGCCACTAGTGGCATTTATTTTGAAAGAAATCCAACAGAAAGGGGATGGAAAGAAGGTGGGTGGGAGAAGACATGCAACCAAGGAGCCACGGAGCAGAGTTGTCCTCAAGACCACCTACCCAAGACCAAGTCAAGACCAGCACCCTGCGCTAAGTGACACAAAAAAAATAAGTTTTACCTTCAAAATTGCTTCTCAAATTGATCTGAAATATCCACATTCACATAAAACACATAGATATTAAATAATTGGAGCTGAAATAAATTTAATCAGTAAATATCCGTCCAGAAGAATCGGATCGTTCCTGAATGTCATATCACTATATTGCACTTTGGTCACAGTGTTGTCCTATAAATGCGACACCTCAGTCAACACCTCCACACAATAATTCAGCGCATGAGTGACAACTTTTTTTTCATCGCAGATGCAACATGTGTCAGTACAGCTAGCTTTGCTAGCATCACGTCCACATATCTTACCTTTCTTTAAGCTTTCCTTCCAAGTGACCTAAAAGTTGGATGAAGTCCTCACCGTCTGTGAAAGCGAAGCGCTGCTTATTTTACATGTCGCCATATCTTATGACTTATGCAGCGCTATTATATTACTGACGATCAGAGGAAACCACTGCGCATGTCTGGAGCTCCGCGTGCGAGTAAAGGTGGAGGCGATGGGTGACAACAGACACTAAGTCACGTTATTGCTTGGATTTTACGGCGCCACCTTAAGACCCTGAACTTCACATTTTAACGGACAAAAAGATCAATGCGACTTGGATGTAACGAGTAACGTGACTGTTTTGTAGAAATGTAGTAAAGTAGAAACTACAGATACTTACTGTAAAATGTAGTGGAGTAAAAGTAGAAAGTACCCATTATTAAATCTACTTAAGTAAAGTACAGATAGATGAAAATTGTACTTAAGTACAGTAACGAAGTACTTGTACTTCGTTACTTCCCAACACTGAAAAACATAGTAAGCCTTTTTTTACTAATGTAGTAACTAATGTGGAAAACCACATGTGCTACAGAGCAAGAGCATGGATGAATTAATACATGTAAAAGTTGTACCTTTCAGCTATTCAGTGCAATTTGAAAAACAAAAAAAGTAAAACAAGTGTGTTTAGATGGTGGCATTCTCTTCCCTTCTCAGTTTTAGTTACACTGTTCCACCTGACTTATGTCTCACCAAGATCTAGAGCAGGGGTCCCCAAACTTTTTCCTGTGAGGGCCACATAACTTTTCCCTTCTCTGGTGGGGGGTTGGAGTCAGCTTGTAACAGAAAAAGTGTGACGATTGCAGGAGTGCCTAAATGTAAAAATGTATTGTTTTCCAGAAAGTACAATCAAATAACTCTCTCTGGGTTCTTCACAGAACAAAACTCAGGAAATAAATAATAACACTATTAATGAAATAAATAATAACCAAATAACCCTCTCTGGGTTCTTCACAGAAAAAATCCAGAAAATAACACTATTTATGAAATACATTTTCATAAAAATTTTCCGTATTTTCCGAACTATAAGCCGCCGATATCTCTGCTGCTCTAGGTTTTCCACAACGATGCAGCATGCAGCAGAAAGGGGCGGACACCCAAAATTTGAGTCATAACAGGTCAATTGTGATAGGTATTTTTCAACAACCTATGTAAAATGAACCACAGACAACGTATGTGAGTTTTTACCAAGCTTTCATGAAAGGAGAAGACGCAGCGGACCGCTCCAGCGAGCTGAACACCGCGCGTTCTGATAACTTCCAGTTTGAGCTTGTCTTTTATTATCAAGGAAAAGAGGGAGGATAGGAAAGCTCGGCATGGCTCTGTTTCGGAGTGACCGCGTTTCCACCAGCCCACTTGGCTCTATTGCAGGGTACCACCTCCTGGTGGCGGGGGGGTGTAGCCCCCCTCCTCCAGGAGCTACGTGCTGGGCTTCGTTACATGCCACCTAACGCGAGTTGTTGTTTTTCTGATTCAAAAGAAGAAAAGAGAGCTGATCTATTTTTTTATAGCCTGATTGCGATTTTTCTGAGACTAAAAGAAAATGTGACAGTGGGAGGATTTCTGTGATGTGGTGAGGAGGAGCTGATCTCCGCCTTGCAGTGGCAGGAAAGCAGGTGGTAGTGATGGGCAAATGAAGCCTCATGAAGCAATGAACCTTTCCAGCCCTTTGCTTTGCAAAAAGGTTCGTTACTCGCTGCTTCATTCATCACTCACTAGTGACATCTGCTGGTGAAACTGTAACAGCCTTGTCACTCAGTTACTAAATGCAATACTGTCACAAAGTTTTAATCAAACTCATATTTAGTAACAGGAGAATCAATTATATCATATTTAATTGTCATGTTTTAATTATTAAAATGATTTGTAGCCAATCTAATCCTTGACCATCAGTGGTTGTGTTGGGTTTTCTTTTATGTCATGGAGTTATTTGACAATGAAGGTATGTTGTACTTTAATGTTTTGGGAATTGAGTGATTGTTGAGGCAGACTGAATACTTTCAGTGAAAAACTTGCTTCCTGAAAAACAGAACTTGTTTAAAATAATCTTCTTGGGAGTTGTAGTTCTGGTTTTTAACAGTACAAATAAAGTTTGCCTCTTGCATTGGTTTTTAGTCTGTTTTTGATGTGTGAATCTGATGTATCTCCTGATCAAACAAAAATAATAAAGAACTGTTCAGATTTTAGGTTTAATTGTTTTTATTTAGGAACAGGACTTTTTTCACTGTTCTGGTCCACTGTAGAATCTAACAGAGACCACAGTTCACCTATAAATAACAAAAAAATCATTACAGATAATACACACCAACAACTGAAATACAGTAGTACAAATGTCACAAGAAAAAAAAAAAAATCTCACAAGATTTGGTGGTGCCTTCTCCTGCATCTGCTGAATCCTGCAGCTGGTTACCTTCATTGCTTGCAATTAGTGCAGAACATCCTGTTTTCAGCCGCCGTACTGCGTCTTGTGCCTTGCTTTGACTGACAAAGCCAAGAGTTTTGAACCTAGGGTCCAGCAATGTGGCCATTGTCATGACACTTAATGATTCAATATTTGCAATTTGTTCTTTGACACGCCTCAATAGGTTTTCAGACATAAGTCTTGCAACATCATTTTTTATATTTGCCATCTTTGTAAGCACTGCATGGTGTAGCATGTTCATTAAAGGTATAACCTTGGATATTGACACCCTTTTCTCTTCAGAGAGTTCTGAAGTTGCTTGGAAAAATGGGAACAACACCGGTAACGATTCCTCAATTATCTCATAATCCTGAGAAGTCAGAGGGATTATATCAGTTTTGAGTGTTGTGAGGGCTACAGCCACAGGTTCTTTTTGTTGAAACAGATGTTCCAACATGAGGTAAGTGCTGTTCCAGCGTGTATCCACATTGATTATGAGCTTTTGCGACTGTCTTCCCATCTGTATTTGAATCCCTTCTAGCTTTTCTTTACCTGTGGTGCTTGAGTGAAAATATGCCACAATTCTTTTAGCCTTTGTACGGATGTAACAGATGGCAGTGATCTGGTCAGATGAATTTCGCACTAATAAATTCAGTCCATGAGCAATGCAAATGGAGT
>NW_006800730.1:97849-101182 GCF_000485575.1 Poecilia formosa | reverse complement strand
TAAATTAATTGTTTCATTTTTTTCTCACCTGATCTTCACCTCCCTAATGGAGTTTTCTCTTCACCTCAGAAATGAAAAATGAATCATAAATGCATGAAAAAGAAACATTTCCTGGCTGATTGTCATTACATTCATGGATCAGTTGATATTTTCCCTGAACTGAGTCTAAAAATGTGACGTGAGTTCTAAATCACATGAAGAGGAACACCAGAAGTAATTTATTAATTCAGTTTTTGTCTTTATTTTACATCAGAAATGAACATGCAGCATCTAAACTCTGCAGCTCTGGAGTTTCTATTCCTGATTTAGTTCTAGAGAACTTTAAACTCCACAACCAAAGAGTTGTGCACAAAAATAATGAAACGGGTCACATAATGCAACTATTAAATAATAAAATCCTAATAACTTAAATAGAATAGAAAAAAATATGAAGATACAAAGGAAATGTTCAATAATTAATTATTTAAAAGTCGAAATCGGCAATGAAAATTTAAACGGTAAATTTAAACAGTTAAAAATGATAGTTTCTGGTTTCCACAAATTTAACAAATTGATTGAAAATGTTTCTCTTTTGCAGTTTAAGTGTCATTGTTATTTAATACTTTTTAAATGTAGAACGTTTCATAGTTATACAGTTGTAAACAAGAATTATCTTAAAAACATTCACATAAAAATCACCTGCAAAATAAAGGAAGTGCAAAAATATTTATTTTCTTTCACTGTTGAAATTAAAATCTAAATTACATGTTTACTGTGTAAAACTTCTTAGAAATTACAATTTGGTTTTCAAAAGTTTAGACATGACAGAAGTTCTCTGTACGTTTTATAGTAACATCTGGAAAAACTAACAAGATGGTAGTACTGCTAAAATATGTCATTAAATACTTTATTATGGTTTTCACTGATATTACATCAAATTGACCAGAAAAGGTTTACCATACCATAACATACCAACTTTATTTATAAAGCACTTTAAAACAACCACAGTTGATACAAAGTGCTGTACAATTTAAGAACACAACATAATAAAAGTAATTTAAAAACAGTTTAAAAACAAAAACATACAATTTAAAACTAGATCCCACTGGTGTTGAAAGCAAAGTAAAATAGATGGGTTTTAAGACGAGCTTTAAAAGCTCGTTTGTATCATCAAACATGATAGCCTAAATAATTCTATAATCACCATCCACATAATAGTATTAATTAACAATTTGAACTCATTTCTATGGTTCTGAGTGGGATCTGAGCTGGAGGTTCAAGGCTATAAGTAGAAGTTACTGCAGAACCTCATCTGATTAAGGACGATCCAGCTCATAGCATTTGAAGTTCACAAAATGTCACATAAACATCAGTGAAAATACTGTAGCAATAATTTGAACTGCAACATAAAGCCAAACATCCCACAATTAATCATTTCAAGATGTCCCAAAAGCATCGGCAGACTGGCATAGGGGGGATTCCAGGTACATTCAGGGCCGGTCCAAGGTAATATGGGGCCTTAGACAGAATCATGATTTAGGCTCCCCAGCCCATCCTACCAAGAACATCAGCATCACAAACTGTGTTTAAATATAGATTTAGTGAAGTCTGTCATAGGGAGATTAATTGGCTGAGTTTAAAATCAATCACTGATTATTGCTTATTTGCTCTCATGTATTTGTGAACAAACCCAGCTCAAACACATAGATTACACCATATTGTAGCCATGGTAACACAATGAAACTGTCAAGATGATTTTTTTCACTTTTACAAACTAAACTTCATAATTAAATCCTAAATGTAATATTTATTCTTAATTTTTTTCTCTGCTGAATGGATTCAATAACATTTAATAACATTGTCATTCTCAATAGACGACTGTGACAGTTTTACATCTATAATATGTATTAAAATTCAACATTTTATACCCCTGAATGGGTATAAAATGCTCTTCATGCTCCTCAGCCTCCTGCCTGATGGAAGAGGATAGATCAGTCTGTGTTCAGTATGTGCTCCTCATCATGTGTACTTCATGATCAGGAAGTCTTTCTGCATCGTGTGCTCTAGAGGTCTGAAATGTGGCGATTTCTTCAAGTTGCCATCCCTCCCTGCAATAGCTGTAGATTGCAGTAAACCAATATTGTCACATTTAAGCTTTGACAGCTGGTGTTAGAGATTTTTTGTATTATTATTTTTATTATCACTTTAGTTCATTATACAGTCTAATGTTAATCAGTAGTGACGTGCTGTGCTAAAACTTTTTGCTTGCTGTGTTGAATATCTGTGTTCCTGAGAACTGATTGTTCCCTCCACCCTTGGGAGAAATTGCTCTGGGAAAGGGCTTGATGACCTGTATGTTAGATAGAGCTTGCTTTCTGTTTTTGTTGTTTCTTTTCTCACTCTTGTTTTCCTAAATAAAAGGCCTGCTCTAGCAGAGAGAGGGCAGAACGCTCTGTGAACGGCTAAGAGGAGCAGTTTGCTGAGTCTTCTCCTTTTGCAAAAGTTTGGCCAAAATTCATATACATGGTCTGTGGTTCTTTTATGTAGGTTCAGAAAAATACCTAATCAGCTGGTGTTCCCACATATTTTATAGCCTAAAAGATCTGACAAAAGCCGGTTAGCGAGTTGCTAACATGTAAACAAATGGCGGTTCCGGTTTGTGGCGAAAGTTGTGCCCATAAATTACGCAAAGCTTCATGGGGGCTAGGATTTAGGTGGATAGATATATGATATAAAAGATGTGATTATTGTCGAAATGGACACTGACAACCCAAACAAGCGAGAGATTCTTCTTGAAAATGACAAAACCATTAACATTTCTCCTGCTGTCTGGGAGCCTCTGGATGTTGGTGTGGAAAAGAGAAGCATGAGAGCAGATTTAAGAATGAATGGAAAAGAAATTATGGAAAGTATCAAACAATATCTTTACCACGAATAAATCCCTCTGAATATATCACTGTTGCCTTCATTTTTGTTTTTATGTTTTCTTTAAAAATTTTTCTGATTTTGTACTAATTTCTGCTTCTGCTAATTTATGCTATTCCCTTTGCTATGTTTTTGTTTTGTGCTTTTTCACATATTTCAGGTTTTTTGTTTGTTCTGCTTTTTTGCATTTCTGCCGCAATCATTCTGCAAATATGCATTCTCACGACTATTTTGCTAGGAACAGCAATTTTTCTAGTTTCAGTTATAATAGGGGGAAATGTTTTGTTATTAGTGAAATAATCTGTCAATGGAACAAGAACTTTTTTCAAGTTTCTTTAGAACAATAAGATGTTAAAGTTCCTCTGTAAGTGTCTGTCCTGTGGTTGGACAGATCGGTGTCTGTCCTGTGGTTGGACAGATCGGTGTCTG
>NW_006800730.1:90093-97062 GCF_000485575.1 Poecilia formosa | reverse complement strand
TCTCCACTCCTCCAGTCCTGCTGCCTCTGCTTCAGCACACCTGAGTCAGGTAATCAGGCCACCAGCAGAACCAGAACCTGTTTAGCTCAGGTGTGTTGGACCAGAGACGCATGTAAAGGATGCAGGACACCGTCACTGAGGACTGGAGGTGGACACTCCTGTGTCAGTGGATGAAGTCCTTCATGGATTCATTTTATGTTCTTTCATTGTTCTTCATAACAATTTTCTACATTGTTATCTTGTATTTTTACATTTTATTCTTATTGTGTTTTAGAGGCGATGTTGTTCAGCTGGCAGGAGAGGGAGCAACGAC
This sequence comes from Poecilia formosa, assembly GCF_000485575.1. NCBI lineage: Eukaryota > Metazoa > Chordata > Actinopteri > Cyprinodontiformes > Poeciliidae > Poecilia > Poecilia formosa. The sequence goes on along the minus strand of NW_006800730.1, from coordinate 96,749 downwards.
AACCGGCCCCAATAATGAGCGATGTGAGAGAAATATTGAAGTTATGTTAATAAAATCTTTGATTTTGTCTCTACAGGTCGAGTGAAGAACATGTTTATGATTCTCATGTTTCTCTACAGTAACTGCTTCTGCTATTCCATCACATCTTCAGTGTGTCAACATGAAAGTTGTTGCTGTTTCCACCTTCTTGCAGACACGTGGGCATATATTCCTTACTGAAGCACCGAACAAGGATATATGCTATGTAAGTTTGTTTCTTCAATATCTCTCTGCAGCGATTCGAAGACTTTTTTGTTTTACAACATAAATAAATATAAATTTTTCTACAGGCTGACGCTGGTGGAGCAGCGATGTACAACGGCATGATTTATGGAGTGATTTCTTTTTTTGGAGCAGACTATGCATGTCAGCAATCAACTGTAATCATGGATGTGTGTGAATACCTTGAGTGGATAAAACAAAAAACTGGCCTTGAATAAAACATAAACTATCATGAAATAAAATTCTCATCAAATTTCCTCTCACATATAATTTTATAATTGTATCTTCATCAGTTTGATCCACATGTTTGTAGAATTAGAATAAATTCATTGTTTTGTTTTTTTCCTCACCTGATCTTCACCTCCCTCATGGAGTTTTCTCTTCACCTCAGAAATGAAAAATAAATCAATACTTGAAAAAAAGCATTTCCTGGCTGACATTCATGGTTCAGTTTATTCAGTTGATATTTTCCCTGAACTGAGTCTAAAAACATGAGTTTTAAATGACATGAAGAGAAACACTTGAAATAATTCATTTATTCAGTTTTTTCTTCATTTTACATCAGAAATGAACATGCAACATCTAAACTCTGCAGCTCTGGAGTTTCTATTCGTGATTTAGATCTAGAGAACTTTAAACTCCACGACCAAAGAGTTGTGCACAAAAATAATGAAACAGAAGTCACATAAAGCAACTATTAGCAGATAATAAAATCCTAATAACTTAAAAATAAAAACATCACATTTTTAATGAAGATACAAAGGAAATAAAATGTCCAATAATTAAAAACAAATGTCGAAATCTGGAATGAAAGAAGTTTTAAGAAAATATTTTAAAACAGGCAAAACTAATTAATGGTAGCTTCTGGTTGCCACAAATTTTACATAAAAATGATGGAAAATTTCCCTCTCTTACAGTTAAAGAGTCACTGCTAATTGTAATTTTAACACTTTTTATAGGCTTACATAAAGCTATCAAAAAATTATCTTAAAAACATTAACATAAAAATCACCTGCAAAATAAAGGAGGAAATGCAAAAATATGTATTTTTTCACTGTTGAAATTAAAATCTGAATTATGTTTATTTTGTAAAACTTTTCAGAAATTATAATTTAATTTTCAAAAGTTTAATCACAACAGATGTTATCTGTAACTTTTATAGTAACATCTGGAAAAAGTAAAAAGATGTTAGTACTGCTAAAATTTGTCATTAAATACTTTGTTACATTTCTCACTGATAATATTACATGAAATTAAACAGAAAAGAAGGTTTGCATCGTCATGCTGTCATTAAATGATACAAACTTTTTCTAACGTAGTCATTTTGTAGTTCATTTTATTCTTCATACTTAACAGACATTACCTGAAAGCTTTACATTTATAATTGTACCAAAAAAATATTAACCTTGAATGAAAATGAGACATTTAATCCAGCTCTGATTTGGTGATTAAAGTTATTTTGTAAATTAAACTGTGAGAATATCTTGTTTCTGAATAAATCAAACGGCTGTTTGTTATAATCAGTAATAACATCCACTGTCACATAACTAGAAAATAAATGTNAGCAATATTAAAAGTTCATCCACGGACTATTATACGTTACCGTCAAGTAGTCCGACAAGCTCCTGAGATTTACGACAAGTGGCATGATATTGCGTTGCTGAAGCTTGAGACACCAATAAGAGATGTCCCACTTGGTCAGCTATCAAGTTGCAGCCGTTGTCTTAAAGTGTAAGTCTTTCTCTGATCATAACATGACTTCAGGTTTTCTGTCTCCACTCCTCCAGTCCTGCTGCCTCTCCTTCAGCACACCTGAGTCAGGTAATCAGGCCACCAGCAGAACCAGAACCCATTTAGCTCAGGTGTGTTGGACCAGAGACGCATGTAAAGGATGCAGGACACCGTCACTGAGGACTGGAGGTGGACACTCCTGTGTCAGTGGATGAAGTCCTTCATGGATTTATTTTATGTTCTTTCATTGTTCTTCATAACAATTACGTTTCTACATTATTTTGTATTTTTACATTTTATTCTTATTGTGTTTTAGAGGCGATACTGTTCAGCTGGCAGGAGAGGGAGCAATGACAACCGGCCCCAATAATAAGCGATGTGAGAGAAATATTGAAGTTATGTTAATAAAATCTTTGATTTTGTCTCTACAGGTCGAGTGAAGAACATGTTTATGATTCTCATGTTTCTCTACAGTACCTGCTTCTGCTATTCCATCACATCTTCAGTGTGTCAACATGAAAGTTGTTGCTGTTTCCACCTTCTTGCAGACACGTGGGCATATATTCCTTACTGAAGCACCGAACAAGGATATATGCTATGTAAGTTTTTTTCTTCAATATCTCTCTACAGCGATTCGAAGACTTTTTTGTTTTACAACATAAATAAATATAAATTTTTCTACAGGGCGACGCTGGTGGAGCAGCGATGTACAACGGCAAGATTTATGGAGTGATTTCTTTTTTTGGAGCAGACTATGCATGTCAGCAATCAACTGTAATCATGGATGTGTGTGAATACCTGGAGTGGATAAAACAAAAAACTGGCCTTGAATAAAACGTAAACTATCATGAAATAAAATTCTCATCAAATTTCCTCTCACATATAATTTTATAATTGTATCTTCATCAGTTTGATCCACATGTTTGTAGAATTAGAATAAATTCATTGCTTTGTTTTTTCTCACCTGATCTTCACCTCCCTCATGGAGTTTTCTCTTCCTCAGAAATGAAAAATAAATCAATACATGAAAAAAAAGCATTTCCTGGCTGACATTCATGGTTCAGTTTGTTCAGTTGATATTTTCCCTGAACTGAGTCTAAAAACATGAGTTTTAAATGACATGAAGAGGAACACCAGAAGTAATTCATTTATTCAGTTTTTGTCTTTATTTTACATCAGAAATGAACATGCAGCATCTAAACTCTGCAGCTCTGGAGTTTCTATTCCTGATTTAGTTCTAGAGAACTTTAAACTTCACGACCAAAGAGTTGTGCACCAAAATAATGAAACAGAAGTCACATAATGCAACTATTAAATAATAAAATCCTAATAACTTAAAAATAAAAACATCACATTTTTATTGAAGATACAAAGGAAATAAAATGTCCAATAATTAAAAACAAATGTCGAAATCTGGAATGAAAGAAGTTTTAAGAAAATATTTTAAAACAGGCTAAACTAATTAATGGTAGCTTCTGGTTGCCACAAATTTAACATAAAAATGATGGAAAATTTCCCTCTCTTAGAGTTAAAGAGTCATTGCTAATTGTAATGTTAACACTTTTTACAGACTTACATAAAGCTATCAAAAATTATCTTAAAAACATTAACATAAAAATCACCTGCAAAATAAAGGAGGAAATGCAAAAATATTTATTTTTTCACTGTTGAAATTAAAATCTAAATTATGTTTATTTTGTAAAACTTTTCAGAAATTATAATTTAATTTTCAAAAGTTTAATCACAACAGATGTTATCTGTAAATTTTATAGTAACATCTGGAAAAAGTAAAAAGATGTTAGTACTGCTAAAATTTATCATTAAATACTTTGTTACATCTCTCACTGATAATATTAAACAGAAAAGAAGGTTTGCATCATCATGCTGTCATTAAATGACACAAACTTTTTCTAACGTAGTGATTTTGTCGTTCATTTTACTCTTCATACTTAACAGACATTACCTGAAAGCTTTACATTTATAATTGTACCAAAAAAAATATTAACCTTGAATGAAAATGAGACATTTAATCCAGCTCTGATTTGGTGATTAAAGTTATTTTGTAAATTAAACTGTGATAATATCTTGTTTCTGAATAAATCAAACGGCTGTTTGTTATAATCAGTAATAACATCCACTGTCACATAACTAGAAAATAAATGTCTGTTGTCTGATCAGATTGTAACTCTTGTATTTATTTCTGATTATTAGTGGAAAAAAAATTATGGATTTCCAATGAAATATTAAACATATTTTTAGTTTTACAAACTGTTAAATTCGTCATTAAAGAAAACAAAACTAAAATGTGCATCAGAGAGTTCATGTAGAAAACAATAACATCTGCATGGATATGTTGGATTTTGTTGCGGCCTTCTATGTTCCAAAAACAAAATTAAACAAAGGCCGTGTTTGGTAGCAGGTGATTTGATTTGCATGCACTTCCAACTTGATTTGTTTTGAAAAAAATACATATAAAAATAGCAACAAAGTAATTACTAAAAATGTCTTACAACTTAGCCGAACACGAAAGTAAACTTAATTTGATGTTTCATGTACAAACAGGTGGTCAAAAAATAATTTACAAAAGCTCCCGTCAACACACCAAACATTTGCCAAACAATCGACCTTGTTAGGGATTTTTGTATTATCATTTTTACATTTATATATCATACATTTATTATTACTTTAGATCATTAATCAGTCTTATATTAATCAGTATTGACGTAATTTTCATTTAGTCTTGTTTGTGTTAAAACTTTTTGCACCAAGAACTGATTGTTCCCTCCACCCATGGGAGAAATCGCCCCCGATCGAAAGGGCAAGATGACCTGTGTAGATGGAGCTTGTCATCTGTCTTGCTGTTTATCTTCTTACATTCTTCCTTTTCCCAAAGAAAAGGCCAGTTCTAGCTGATAGGGGGTGGAACGCTCAGTGAGCGGCATGGAGGAGCACTTTGCTGAAACCTCTCCCTTTGCAAAAGTTTGGCCATAAAATCCATATACATTGTCTGTAGTTCTTTTATGAAGGTTCGGAAAACTACATATCAGACCTCCACTCAGCACTCGGTGTGTTCTTAATTACTCAAATTAATGGGAGTGTCTAACAGTTACCAACTTAATCTAAACAATTCCAAATATAAAAATTAATTACAAATTTTGCTTCTAAACTGACTTAAATATATTGTAACTGCCCAAAAAAGAAAACTAAACTAGTAGAAATTACAATTCACAAAACTGAGCATAAATGGCCACAACAGATTTATTCTGGTAAATTCTGACAGTTTTGAACACATTTTCTAATGATAACTTAAACTTTAGAAACATTAAACACTCAAACATTTTCTATCTGAGTGTATTGAGAGATCAGAGGAAGCTAAACTGTTGTGCAGATCTGCTCATGGGTACAGATGTGGGTGCATAAACACACATTTTTGTGATACTCTGCAGGACTTCTCAGTAGGTGGAAGAAATCTGGTCCAATCAGCAGGACCCTGAACTCAGATTATATAAGGAATCCACAAAACCGTTCGGCTGGTTTTGCAACAGAGCTGAGGAAGGGAAACACAGTCTCCAAAGTAGCATTTCATGGGACAAAGACTTAAATTAAATGAGGATTACCTGCAAGTCTTTCATGGGACTCAGTTGAAATTTAATTTGACTTTGGTTTTGCAATTGAGTAAAAGAAGGAAGGAGTTTGCACTGCTGGTTTTTACAGTTTGGCTGTATTAAATGCATCCAAAAACTTATGTCCTGAGGCAAAGAAAAGTTTAATTCTAATTTAGAAAAATGTTTGACCTCATGTAAAATGTGTTTGATTCAACTAAACAAAGGATTAAATAATTTAATTATTGAATCCATGGTTAAAACTGTGAAAGAAATGTCTGAAGTTAATAGTGGAATTGATAACTAAGATAAATTATTAACTTTGAATCAAATGTCTATAATGTATGTTTAAATTTGTATGTGTTTTGCAGGTTTTTCATCTCTTCATTGATTCACGTTCACCGGTGTAAATAAAAAAGATTGAATGAAATCCTGAAGACTCCAAGTTCTCCTTTTTCAAGTGTGGGAAGCCATGAAATTATAAAGCACTTGACATAAACATTTAGCGCTGCGCTAAATACTTAACTAGCAAGCTAAATATTATTTGCTAGCTAAACATTTAGCTTAGAGCTAAATAATTAGTTGGTAAACTTAATATTTAGTGAAGTTGCTAAATAAATATTTTAATGGCAAGCATAAATGTTTAACTAGTTGTCAAACTATGTCATTGTTTTGTTTATTGATCTTTTTTTTTAAAACCTTTGTGTGTCTGATCAGTTTCTCTCAGCGTTCCCTGATGTTACTGTCATTGCATCAAGACTTTTCATTCTGATGAGGCGTTCAGACATGAAGAGCTGCTTTAGAGGAATCATTCATTCTTAATTAGTTCTGAATCACTTTTGCAGGTTTGCTAGATTTCCAGGTTGTAGTAATTGTTTTAAGAAATGCTCCAGTTGTGCAAATCGTGAAGAAAGAACCAAAACCTCAGAGGAACTGGAAAACCAAAAATTCTTAGTCTGAAGAACTTCTTCACATTAAGTTGCAGATTATTGTAGTTTAAATACTGAGAAAATTGGCTGATAAAACGTTCTTTGGTGAATATTAGATGCAAATTTAGATCTA
>NW_006800730.1:42037-89084 GCF_000485575.1 Poecilia formosa | reverse complement strand
CAGGTGCTGTAAGCTTTTGCTGGCTCTTTCATTAATATATCTTTTGTGAACGACGAAACTGAAGCAAAACCGGCCAGAGCTAGGTACCAGTAAATGTAAAAGTTTTTGATCTGTGCTGCCGAGTTAAAAAAAGTGTGAAAACGGAGAGTGCAAGAATCGGTAGTGCCCCCTAGTGGGGGCAAAGCCTTACAGTACCTACAGCATCACTTCAGGCTGCAGTGTGAACGTAGCCTTAGAGAAGGATGTTCTTTTTACTCAGCAGTATTCATGCTCTTGGGGTGAAATCATTTCACTTAATTATTCTCAGTGGCATCCATTAAAAAAATAAATGTTTTATAAGGTAAAGGTATTAGACCTAGAATTTAAAATTTTTAGTTTATTTCTTTTAGTACACAATAGCAATGAAATATTGAAGATGTTTAAAAAATTATGCTTGGTCTTATATTCATAGAGAACCAGTTAAAAGGAAAATAAGAGATTCATTAGATGCTTTAAAAGGTTGGTAGCCATGCAATCATTTCTATGAGCTAATAATTTCTGAGTCTCTCCAGGTTAGTGATTCATTTGGACTCTACAGTCTTATTCTCTAAAAGTTTTTATTTTCTCTTTGGAAAAAAAAAATCAAAATGAAAAACAAACAAACAACAAAGTATATTAGATGTTAATTCCAAAATGTTGGAATGTATAAAAAAGTTTTAACTAAAACTTTTTTATAGAATCAAATAAAAAGAACAGATTTATCAAATGAATTATGCTTAAAACGAAAGCGTGACAACAATGGAGTACTTTCTATCATTATGAAAATAAGGTAGAGATCAACAGAGGCACCAGCAGGAGCAGCAGGGTGGGACTGGCACTGCTGGCGCTGTTGCAGTAGTCGCCCTGGCAGCAGCTCAACTTTACTCCAGTGAACTGATTCACCAGTGAAGCTGTCTTATCTGAGCACACCAGCTCAGATGCACATCCCTTCACGGTCAGACTTGCTCCATCTACATTTCCTGTGAAAATGAAGTTATGATATCAGTAACACATTTATATCTAATTCTTCTGAGGAGAGATATGGAGCATGCAAACATGTTGGTCTCTTACCTGTTACTTTGACGCAGTAGTTTTCATCCCCAACACAGTCAAGAGTTTTCATGCAGTTTTCTCCCACACAGCTGAAGCACTTTCTGCCACTTGGAGTGAGCTTGTCATCTAGGATGTAGAGATGGTTGTTCCATTGACAAGAAATGCTAAATTACAACATTTTTCTTCAAAACTTTCTTTTTTTTCACTAACTTGTTTCTCTTAAAATATATGCAGATGAAGCTAAACTCACTACACTTTAAAACATTTATTGGTCTGTAGTTCATGTTACAAACTTTTTTACTTTAATCTGACTTAATTCTTTAGGTTTATTGATGACAACTTGCTTTTTGTGTTGAATTAACTTAGAAGTTACAAATCTTTAATTTAAAGTAACTTTTTACTTTAACTTTACTTCACAACAACTAAGTTTAATGCTGCGCTCATATCCTACGTCTGACATCATGACGCAATCTTCACCAGGGACAGATCCTGCACCAAACAGGTGCTGTGGCGGCGAAGGGGCGAACCACAACTCACATCAGGAGAATTGATGAAGCTGTTGCAGGTTTGATTCCCAGCATGACGACCTTTGCTATCTGTCACTAGATAAATGATGACCTGTCTGATGATCAAGACAGCGATAGGGAGTATCGTCTAATATATGGAGAAGCTAAAATTCTGATCAGAAAGTTCAGTTTCTGTTCATCCTCTGTAAAGAGAGCTTTTTGTGCTCCACTATACACTGCTCACCTGTGCTGACAATAAAAAAAGCAGCCTGCAAAAACTTTATGTTAAGGAAATAAATTAATCATATTTTGATATAAAACACTGTTTCAATTAATAAACGAATCAAGAATAACAGAATGCATTGTGGTTTGTATTTTAATCAAGGCTCAAACAGAGAAAGAAATGACCATTGAGACTCCGGCAGAACCTGGGAGTGAAGAATAGATAAAAGTGAATGACTTCTTATCAGGCACCAGATATGTACAAACAGCACCTCCTTCAGCTTTCTTCTCTTAGTGAGTTATTTTCTCAGGCTCTTCAACGAAAACTGATCTCTGTTTAATTTACTGTATGACCTTGGAGGCGTCAAACCAAAGTCAGGAAGAGAAAAATACAACCTCTGAAACATCCCTCCACCTGTGCTTCCAGGATGAAGGCTGCTATGTAATAAAATTTATTGATTGGTTGAAATAAAACTAGGTTTGTCTCTACATGGCCTAAATATGCCATATTTAGGCCATGTAAATATGCCATATTTAGGCCATGTAAATATGGCCTAAATATTTACATTTAGGCCATGTACTATGTAAATGTACTATGTAAATGTACTATGTAAATGTACTATGTAAATGGGAGCATGGTGCATGGGAGTACTACTCAGTGCCTAGATGGATTAGTGCTAACCTTATATTTGTACATAATTCTGTATCCTCCTGTGCAGCTGTGCTCAAGAATCAAATGTACAAATGTATGTGAAGATTATTTATGTCATGCAATAATATAATTGCAATTTTAGTAAACCCTGCACTGAGTACAGTCCAATTACTCTCAAATCAAAAAAACCCTTAAAAATATCCTTTTATTTTATTTGACTTAAACTAAATGATTTGAGTAAGACTGACTTAATTTTGTCAACTTAAACCAACTTAATAAATAAGGTTGGATAAACTGGATTTAATTACTTGTTACAAGTTGAAGCAATTCACTTAAGCTGGTTCAACTATTTTTATTTTTCACTGTACGTGGATTATACTTTTTAACCCAAGTCTGAAATAGGTTTAAAAAAGTTTGTGAGCACTGTAAATTCAAATTGTTCAAAGTATTGAAAAACATAATAAGGAAATGAATTACCAGGTTTTGGGTAGTCAATCTTCGCATTGCAGATGTCTCCATCGCAGCAGCTGCTCTTTTGTACCATTCTGTAAGCTCCATAGTTGACAGAAAAGTCAAGACAAAGTTCAGGTAAAACGCAACTTTTGTCGTTGAGCTCAGAAAACTTTGCACCACCTGTAATTAAAGAACAAAACATTTAAAGTGAGGAGGTCCCAAACTAATAACCAACTACTGGAAACCTCACAAATACGTACCTAGAAATTTGACTTGTGTTGCTGCTGAACAACGATAGTTCTGTGAAGAACATTCAATTGTTTTCTGAGTGCAACTTCCAGGCAGGTTTGATGCACATTCACATTTCAGGTTGTCAGCTAATTAAAACACAGAGAAAATGAACTTTTATTGTCAACAAAGTATGAAAAGGAAACAGGGATATTACATGTTTTCTAAATGCCAAAAATCCTATTATTAACCAAAACAAAAACGGCAGGAAATACAGAGTAGGAAGGAAAAGTCTGAAAGGCTTAGCAAGAAAAGCAGAAACTGGATTATTGTAGTTTTTAATGTGAGAGAAGGAGAACAGTTAAATGTAATGAAATCACACTAATAAATGCAACGCTACGTTAATCATACCCGTCTAGTCTCCCGTTATGGCCGGGAAACTACTATATTCTCACCGCCTTCCCCTTCTCTCTCTCTGACGGTAGCACCGAATGACGAAAACTAGACAGATATGTAATAATAACTGTAATAAAAAAAAACTTACCTTCCGGTAGAAACAGCACTTGAAGCACCAAAGTGAAGAGAAACATTTTGCTGGGGGATTGCAAGTGAGTTATAATTTTCTCAGTTGAAAAATATATATAGAAAGTTTTTCTGGGAGGGGCTCTACTCTCAGCTTTACACCTCCCCTAACTGAGCAGATCCTCCTGTTTGTGATTGGCAGATTCATAAAGTAAAAAGCAGCACAATGAAAAGCAGGTCTTTTTTTATCCAATAACAGTACTCTAACTGAATACAAAGAAATTGGTGTCAAGATATGTGTACTTCTCAAAAATTAATTATCTGGTAAAATCCTTGATGTTTGTCCAGATTGCTTTTATAAGTCTGAGTATTTAAATATTGCAGAATAAAATATTAAATGTGTCTGTTTGGTTTCCTGCCTGCAGTTCACACATGCAGGCAGGAGTCTAGCATGAAGTACAAAAACAGCTCAAAGTGGTTGGACCCACTGAGAAAGTTTTCAAATATGTTTGAGATATGATTGTATTTTCTATACACACCCGTGTCACTTCTGCCTTTTTTGTGATGGGGGGTTGAGTTCATCCTTTGTTCTTCCTCTCAGACTTGTGTGTGTGAAAGCAGGATGTGGGATTATTTGCTCACATGAACAGGATGTGGGGTTATTTGCCCACATCCTGCTTTCACACACACAAGTCCAGCTCACATCGGGGCTCTGCTTCTCTGACAAGTTCAGTGACAATCTTTGAATTAAACTCAGACAGATAAATATTGATCTTTCTGTGTTTATTTAATGTTTTTTTGCTCCGTTGATGAAAATGTTCACCACAGTATCATTTGTTTCTGTTAGCTTAGTATGTTTTAAAAAATTGTCTCCATTGAAAGAGGATGCTTTATGTTCAAAGGATGTGTTGATGTTGGTCTCTGTCTGCATCTTTGAACGTGTTTGTGTGTCTTATAAGCCCATGAGGACTGGACACCTTCTTGGAGTTTGTCACAAAATAAATAACCTATTACTACTACTACTGGTATGAAACCAGTCCAGCTCGAGATAGAGAAAATATGATCTGTATCTGTAAGAAATAAAGCCAACAATAGAACTTTACCTGCTTATAACACAGACAGGTAGTAAAACAAGGAAAATAAATATGCCAGCACTGTCCTGCAGACTCTATCGAGCTGCAAGCAGCTGTGCATGGAGTTGAGTCATACAAACCACTGCACGTTTTCTCAAGAACAGCCTGCAGAAGTTTAACACATAAACCACATGTGCAGCTCACAGATAACAAGTTGTTTACATGTTAAAAATCATATTTTATGTATATGTGAGCTTGATGGCTTTCTATAAACTTGGATGCTTTGAACACATTTGGTCTGGACTTTAATGTTAGGAAACTGTGAACTTTATTGAGTTTTTAAAGACAGTTTCCTCATATTTAAACAATCACCTGCTGAAATCCAGAAAAGTCCAAGTGAACATTGGGTCTTTGTGTGAGTATGTGCAAGTGTGCATGTATGAAATAAATATTTAATATGTACCCCATATTTTTTAACCTTAGTCTATTGGCAGAACTGGAAAAAGTAGAAGACACTTAGTTTTGTGATTTTACTATGAAGTTAAATTGGGGCCATAAAGTTTGTTCAAAAGGAGAAAAAGATTTGAACCTGAAAGAAATACTCAAAACTACTTTTCAGATTTAAAGCTTTTTTTTGTTTGAGAGATTTTTTTTTTTACAGATTCAAACACAATGACTGCAGTTGTCCAGCTGTAAGTCATCCGAGGCCCCACCACCCATGCCAAAATGGGGCCAGAAGTTTGAATCTGAAAAAATATATATCTGAAGCTTAAAAAAAATCAATCTGAAAAGTAGTTTTGAACATTTTCTTAGGTTCAAATGTTATTTTTTATTTTAAATATTTTATTCAGTTTCATTTTTTTTCTTCTGAAGAAACTTTTTGGCCCCAATTTACCTCCATACATATGCAGATCATTTGGGTGAAACAAGTTGGTGATAAAAAAGTGGGAGCTTTGAAGAAAAAAAATATGATTCTGCAGTTCTTTAGACTACAAGTTCAATCCAAATGGATAAAAGTGCTTCATCTGTGAGGGAGAAAACTGCATGAAAACACTCAACTGTGAAGGGAACGAAAACTCCTACTACTACTGGTATGAAACCAGTCCAGCTCGAGGTAGAGAAAATACGATCTGTATCTGTAAGAAATAAAGCCAACAATAGAACTTCACCTGCTTATAACACAAAATAAAACAAGGGAAATAAATATGCCAGCACTGTCCTGCAGACTCTATCGAGCTGCAAGCAGCTGTGCATGGAGTTGAGTCATACAAACCACTACACGTTTTCTCAAGAACAGCCTGCAGAAGTTTAACACATAAACCACATGTGCCGCTCACAGATAACAAGTTGTTTACGTGTTAAAAATCATATTTTATGTATATGTGAGCTTGATGGCTTTCTATAAACTTGAATGCTTTGAACACATTTGGTCTGGACTTTAATNCTTACCTTCCGGTAGAAACAGCACTTGAAGCACCAAAGTGAAGAGAAACATTTTGCTGTTGTTTCCACGTGAGTTGTGCACGCGGTTACGACTTCAATGGGAGTTCCACCTGGGAATACCGGGTGCTGTAGGCTTTTGCCACCACCAGGGGGCGATAACAACTTTAGCTCCCCGTATTTTCAGACGTTTTTAACTCAACACGGATCAAAAAACGTTTACATTTATTTGTACTCCTGGCACATTTTGCTTCAATGTCAAGAGGAACATTTTGCTTGTGGTTTACAAGTCAGTTATAATTTTCTCAGATGAAAAAATATATCTAAAGTTTTTCTTGGAGGGACTCTACGCTCAGTTTTACACCACCCCTAACTAAGCAGATCCTCCTGTTTGTGATTGGCAGATTAATAGTGTATGTAAAAGAAACACACTACCAGCCAATCAAATTTAAATCAAATTTCTTTAAATTTGATTAGAGTATTGTAATTGGATAATTTTAAAAAATCCAATTACAATACTCTAATCAAATTTAAAGAAATTGCGACATGATACATATGATTCTCAGAAATTGTTTGGTAAAATCCTTGATGTTTCTCCAGATTTATTTTATAAGTGTGATGAAGATAAACTACAGTATTTAAGTATTATGTGTTTTTGTTAGCTCAGTAAGATTCAAAAGCTAGGCATCTTTGAAAGAAGACAATTTATGTTCAAAGGATGTGTTGATGCTGGTTTCTGTCTGCAGAAACATTTATCAAATAAACTGTGAATAAAAAGAAAACATGGCAGCAGTGCAGAATTTTCTATGAGCTAAGGAAATAAGCTAGAAAACATCAGAGGCACCAGCAGGAGCAGCAGGACAGGACTGGCATTGCTGGCGCTGTTGCAGTAGTCGCCCTGGCAGCAGCTAAACTTTACTCCAGTGACCTGTCCAGAAATCTGTGACGTGAACTGATTCACTAGTGAAGAAAACTGATCTGAGCACACTAACTCAGAGGCACATCCCTTCGTCGTCAGACTTACTCCTAGAGAAGGAAATAAATCTGACATGCAACCTTGCTAAATGTAAAGCATATACAAACAATTTTTATTTTGGTTTAACATAAAAATGAAAAAAAAAAATTAATTAAAGAAGTGTGTTGGTGCAAAAATAAAATCTATAAGCACATTGCACAGCAGAAGTCTGTGCCGGTGGGAAATTAACACAGCCTTGGTGGTACCATCAGTTGTACATGGCACATGCGATCTGTAAATAAAAAAATCAGAATTGTCAAATAACAACATAAGAATATTTTGAGTTCATTATTGTTTTTACTAAAGGTGATATTGGGTTTTGTCAACATAAAGCTTCTTCTTAATTATCAATATTTGTTTGTTAGCTCATTATTTCAGAAGGTGAAAGGTTGTATTTGTGTGTTTCAAATTTATATTGAAATGATGTATTGATGAAAAATGCTGTGATTTTTAAAGTCACATTTACACTTCAAAAGAAAAATGAAAATGTCACCAGTAGAAAAGAAACATGTCATACTTTCTTTTCAGACTCGTTTTCCGTAAAATTGATCAATTTCAGCACATGTATTGTGGAATAATGAAGTAAGAGTTTTTTGGCTAAAATAGAGAGGAAGTACAAGTACGGTGAAATATGGAATAAAGATGGGCAATACGGACTAATAGTTTTATCAAAATTCTTTGATTTTCTATTTTATTAACAGAAAATGTAACAAAAATAACTATTCCTTAATATTTTCTGATATAATATCTCTGAGAATTTTTGTCTCAACAAACATAGACTGGAAAAACAATCACTGCTAAAGAATAACATAAATACATTTTTTTTTACAAAATCTCTTTCTCTTTCTTACTGTTTATTCAATGTCACATGCTGTTCTTTTTTTCTTTATGTAAAGCACCTTGAAATGTCTTGCTGCTGAAATGTGTTATACAAATAAAATTTGAGTGATTGATTGATTGAAATACATGCAATACGAGTGAGTAGTACACTGGAAATATAGACAAGTATGAATTTTAAGTACATACAATACAATGTGTCGAACAATCAATTCAAATACGTTCATATTTAATGATGCTCTCAATAAATAAAAATAAAATGAAAAATTGTAATAAGGGGAACCATTTACAATCACAATACAGACAATTATGTCAACATTATTGAGTGTGATTTATTATGACAACAATAAATAAAAATGTTGAACATGACTTTTGTACTGATACAAAAAATATCATAACTGACCATCCTGCATGAAAATCATATGTAATACATAAGTTTCATATATGGGGGACAATAAATAAGGCATGTATGTTGCCAAAAAATGCATCCCTGTGCTAACTTTAAGAAAAAAAAAGTTAAGTGTGAAATATATTTTTTTACATAATCAGAATATTTGAGGAGAATAAAGAGGGGATGCATATTTTGGCAGGCTGGAAAAGCAAATTGCCAAAAAAATGCATCCCTGTTCTAACTTGGAGAAATAAAGAGCTGAAAGGATTTCATCTTTTCTACGTAATGACACTTGTTCTCTGAGCTAATGCTATAATTTTTATATCAACAGGATGGATGCAAATATTTTCAGGCTCATAAATTAAAATGCATTTCCTCCTACATTAACAGACTAGAAAGTTAAGCATGATGTAAAATGTTCTACATAATGGGCCCCTGTTTTGTAATGCTTTTAAGCTATTATGGTATCAAAAGAAAAAACAGAGAATTTCAAACCATTTGCGGAGAACGTTTTCAACAGACGGACTGAAAAAAAGTTCGGCTCATGTGTGTCAATAAAGGTGTAAAAACCGTATTTATTTCAAGTAATTTGCGAAATAAAACCCACCATTTTAGGGATTACATGGTTAAGAAACGTGATAATGTAACAAATATCTTTAAAATTTCCTCTTCGGTCATATTTCAGTCCGGTTTCTCGTCAATATGCGAGACTTTAAACCGATGCGCGCTCCCGCGAGAGGGGATGCAATTTTGGGCAGGCATGCGTTTCTGGGCATAACACCTGTACCAAAACACACCGAACATGTTAAGGTGCCAGCAGCCAGCAGAGGTTAGGCTAGTATAACTGACCCACCACTCACTTGTTCAATGTTTTCCTAAAATTAAAACGTTTTCCTCACCTGATCTGAAGCCCGTATTACCATTATATATGGTTGAATTAACTGCTAAACATCGCGTCCGTTGTTCTGATTCTTTGCGTGATTGTAGTAGTTTCCTGACCACCGATATTCCTGACTCAATGGAGAGCAATGGCGCATGTGTGACTTACGATAAATCACGTAATGTCCAGTCTAGTAACATATCCAACAATGCTGGATCGCTCTGTCCTTCTCTCGCACTTCCTGCTACTCAGCAGTAGGTGTCAGGTTACATTGTGTTGCATTCAATGTTGTCGGAAAAAAGAGTTTCATGCGCTTAAAGTCCGATTTGCCATAACTATTTATTGAATTGATTGTCGCTAGCTGGGGTGTCAACAGGGGTGGCGAGGCTCTCGTTTGGGGTGGCAACTGCCAACAATTTGTTCCATTGCTTGGAGTGTTTTTCTTTTACATTTTGACTTTGTTGTCCATTTTTTAAATTACTAATTTGTTTGCTTTTTTGGCGTTTGATTTGATTTTTGTAATAATTAAGAGCTGTTCGTATCTGACATGTTCCCTTTCTTTTCAAGGACCGAGCAGCCATGTTTTTAAAGAAAGAAATGTTTTAAGAAAATTGTTAATAAAATACTGCGTACTATTCAGTCTGTATTCGGGCGCATCTTATACATGATTTTTAAATAGATCTCCCTTGCTGGTCACACTCTGAAAGCTTTTAACTTCTCTTTGAACAAACAATTTTTAATATTAAAACAAAGAAAAAGGAAAATGTTTATTCCACATTTATAACATCAAGTAATTTTTGTCATGTGGAGGTTTGTTGTGGTGAGGATACGGACGCAGGTAGACCCAGGTTGAAGGTGAAGATGATGAGTTTAATGGTGATAATCCAGGTAAACAGAGCAACAGGGAACAGCACGAAGAACATCAGTCGGCATTAGACAACAATGACAAGATTAGACAAGGATCCAAGGAGAGACAAGGACAAAAGGTGGGTATAAATACACACAAGGTAATTAAGGGGATGAGACACACCTGGGAAACAATCGGGGAGGACAAGACAGAGACTCACAGGAAAAGCAGGACTGAACACAGGAAATCTCAAAAATAAACACACAGAAACACGGATCGTGACAATTTTCTTGTTTTGAAACTAACCATCTAGAATGAGAAAAGTACTGGACCCAGAATTTCAAAAAAAAATCTTTGCATTTATTGAGGAAGATTCTTTTAGTATACAACAATAAAGCATAGAGGACATTGTTAATTCCAAAATGTTGCTCAACTAACCAAGTTTTTATAGAATCAGATAAAATGAAGAGATTTATCAAATTAATTGTGATTAAAAAGAAAACATGGCAGCAATGCAGAATTTTCTGTGAGCTAAGAAAATAAGTTAGAAAACAGCAGAGGCACCAACAGGAGCAGCAGGACAGGACTGGCACTGCTGGCGCTGTTGCAGTAGTCGCCCTGGCAGCAGCTCAACTTTACTCCAATGACTTGTCCAAGAATCCGTGAAGTGACCTGATTCACCACTGAAGAAATCTGATCTGAGCACACTGCCTTAGAGGCACATCCCTTCGTCGTCAGACTTACTCCTTGTACATTTCCTGTAAAAATAAAAATAGTTATGATGCGAGTAACACATTTGCATCTGATCTTAACATTTTTCTGAGGATAAATATGAAGCATGCAGACATGTTGGCCTCTCACCTGTTACTTTGACGCAGTAGTTTTCATCCCCTAGACAGTTAAGGGTTTTCATGCAGTTTTCTCCATCACAGGCGAAACACTTTTTGCCATTTGGAGTGGACTTGTTGTCTAAGATACAAAAATAGTTATTCAGTTGAAAAGAAATGAAGCTTTATTATAGTTTTTTCTTAAAAGCTTTCATTTTGTTGTCACCAACTTGTTTCTCCTAAAATATATGCAGATGAAGCTAGAATCACAAAACTATATTTTATTTGTTTAGCCTATTTTTGAATTAGATTTAAAAAGCTTGTGGGCACTGCAAATTCAAATTGTGCACAGTCTTGAAAAATACAATCAGGGAATTAACTACCAGGTTTTGGGTAGTCAGTTTGGGTGTTGCAGAGGTCTCCATTGCAGCAGCTGCTTTTTTGCAGCAATCTATGAAATCCATTGTTGATTGAGAAGTCAAGACACAGTTCAGCCTTCATGCAACTTTTGACATTGTGCTCAGAAACCTTATCACCTGTGATCAAAGAACACAAATTTTAAAGTGGGTTAGTCACAAACTAAGAATCATCAACTGGAAAACTCATACATACGTACCATGAATTGTGGTTTGTGTTGCTGTTAAGCAATGATCGTTCTGTGAGGGACATTCAGATTCCCCAGAGCAACTTCCATAGATGCTTGGTGAACATTTACATTTCAGGGTGTCAGCTACTTAAAACAAAGAGAAAATAAACTTTNTGTTTACGTGTTAAAAATCATATTTTATGTATATGTGAGCTTGATGGCTTTCTATAAACTTGAATGCTTTGAACACATTTGGTCTGGACTTTAATGTTAGGAAACTCAATAAAGTTTCCTAACATCAAAAAATTCGATGCCCCCCCGTCACACCCATCGTTTCAACCAGACAGCCATTTGTAATCCATAGCGGGGGGCGCAGAAAATGTTTGGAAACCACTGGGGGGCGCAAAAGAAAAAGTTTGGGAACCACTGTTATATCAGGTGTTTTTACCACAACCAGGTGGTAAAAACACCTGGTGGTGTTTTTAACACTAAAGACTCTTGAATTTTCACACTTTTTAATTCACCACTGACCACTTCTGTATCTGTTCTTACCTCTGCTGTGGTACATTTTTGCTTTAGTATGATCTTTCACAAAAGATATTTTAGTAAAAGAGCCAGCAAAAGCTTACAGCACCTGGTGTTCCCAGGCGGTCTCCCATTCAAGTATTAACCAGGCCCGACCCAGACGAGATCGGTATAGATGGGAAGGAGGCGCATGATGAGGTGATGGACTGAGCAGGTGGAAAGAAAAGCGTCTTTCAGTTTACACTAAGGTTCATTACTGTGCATTTTATGCTTTATGTTTTAATGTTAATGACTGATGATTACAGCTCACAGATTTTAAAATGAACATTATTCATTGTTGGTGCTTTAATCTTACAGAAGAATAAATCTAACGTCCAGTGAAACCAGTTTCCTGCACTTTGCTGCAGTTAGAGAGTAAAACAGAGGTGTGAGCCATGTGCCATTTCAAGACATTTGTGTTTGATCCGTAAAACAACAAAAAGATCAGATTTTACAGGAAAAACAGATATAATTTTGAATATTTATTCGCACAGTTCCATGATTACATCTTGTCATGTTGGCTGGTTGTTAATCTTTGCAGATTTAGTTTTAACCTTGAATAATTCAAATGCTATAGAAACAGCGAGTTATTTATAAACTTTGAATTATTCAAGGTTTTTGAAAATAAAAGAGCTCAAACAGAAAATGAAAACAGTTTTTACATATTTCAACCTAAACTCCTTCACAAATTTTTTGCATCATCAGAAACTCCTCTGATTCTGTGTATAAGTGTAACATTGTATGCTGGCTGCTTTGCCTCAGCAAAGTTTATTAAAATTGTAACTTCCTTGCCTACAACACTGCACAAGCAACATGATGGGTAAAAATCCTCAACACAGTCTTGAAAATATGCTTATAAATGTTGTTACATTTGGGCTCAATGTTCAAGAGACCAAAAAGAGGCTTAAGGAGGACGTGGCCTCTGGAGCCTGAGTCCAATAGAAAGCTTGTTATAATGGCGACTTTCAAGGTGTGAGATTTGTTCCACCATATTTCTGGAAAAATATTGACCATCTTTATCCATTTACAAGAAATAAATGGCATGTATTATTTAAAAAATCAAATCAGAAGAGCATTCAAAAACCACCTGTTTCCACATGGTTTTTCTTGTAGCATTTTGTTTTTGTGACTTAAAAAGAAGTGACTAGTCAAAATAAAAATAATATTTGCATTCTGATCCAACACATAGAAATACTCCTTTCAACAGTTTGTTTTTTGCTTTGCATGAAAAGATTTACATAATCATAAACAAGAGCTTACTATACAAATATATATATTACAAACTAAACTGACGGCTTTTGTTAGATGTTAGGCACTGAGACATTTGTACACAGGTGGTATTAACCTGATCTCCCTTATGTGGAAAACCATTTTCATATCCAAGAAATCATGTTCCACATGGTGTTGAGTTTTGAATAACATAAAACATAAAGTTAGAACCAGATATTTATGTTCATCAAATATAAAGAAACATTTTTATCACATCTGAAGTTAAATCAGACAAAACCTCTCCAGTTTTAGATCAGTTGGAATTACTAAAGTTATTACTAAATTTGATAAATGCCAGAAAATACTTTTTAGAAAATGCTTGGTAACTTTTCTAACGAATGCAAAAGTTTACATACATTTTGCCAGTATCACTGATAACTGTCTTTTAATCTGCCTGACGCTCAAAACTCGTTTGGTGAGAACACACCATTGGAGAAACATATTACAAATGGTGAGTTTTCTCTTTATTTAGAAGTACTTGTGCTATTGGGGCAGAAGAGGCTGTGCCATTTAGCAACAGCCATTCAGTTATCTTAAAAATAATCATTCACACACACCTAGTTTTATCCCTCTCTCCTTTCACCCCCAGCTTTTCTGTTCATGCCTTTAAATAATTTCAGTTAATCAAAAATAAACATTTACAATCAGAAAGGTACTGGACACAGAATATTTTTTTTTTTACATTTATTCAGGATTTTTTTTTTAGTATACAACAGCAAAGAAGTATTGATAATGTCTACAAAATTTAGCGTGGTCTTACCTAACTGAATTTATAGAGAATCAGTTAAAAGAAAAACAGATTTATTAAATGAATTATGCTTAAAACGAAAGCATGACAACAATGCAGTACTTTCTATCATTATGAAAATAAGGTAGAGATCAACAGTGGCACCAGCAGGAGCAGCAGGGCGGGACTGGCACTGCTGGCGCTGTTGCAGTAGTCGCCCTGGCAGCAGCTAAAATTTGCTCCGGGAAACGGATTTAACTGATATGAGCAGATCAGCTTGGAGGCACATCCCTTCAATGTCTGATTCTCTACACATTGAAAAAAAAGAAAAGAAAATACATTATCATGTTAGCAAAATGTTTAGATTTGATCTTAACATTCTTCTGAAAATAAATATGGAGCATGCAAAAATGTTGGCCTCTTACTTGTTGCTGTGAAACAGTAGTTTTCATTCCCTTCACAGTTAAGAGTTTTCATGCAGTTTTCTTTCTCACAGGTAAAACACTTTTTCCCATTTGGAGTGAGCTTGTAATCTAAGATACAGAGATAGTTACAAAATTCCAAATTATACCAACATTTTCTTCAAAGCTTTATTTATTTATTTATCACTAACTAATTTCTGCTAAAATATATGCAGATGAAGCTAGAATCACAAAACTAACTGTATTCTATTTTTTTATCCATTTCTACAATGATTGCTTAAAATGTTCTCTGTTTTAAGAAACAAGATGTTTTTGATTTGTAAATTCAAATTGTGGAAAAAATAACATTAGGGAATTAATTACCAGGTACTTCAGTGTTGCAGAGGTCTCCATTGCAGCAGGTAATCTTTTCAACAAATCTGTACGCTCCATAGCTGAAGGAGTAGTCAACACATACTTCATGCATAGCGCAACCTTTGAAGTTAACTTCATAAACC
This sequence comes from Poecilia formosa, assembly GCF_000485575.1. Classification (NCBI taxonomy): domain Eukaryota; kingdom Metazoa; phylum Chordata; class Actinopteri; order Cyprinodontiformes; family Poeciliidae; genus Poecilia; species Poecilia formosa. Next base: position 74,055 of record NW_006800730.1, on the reverse strand, counting down.
TTTGTACCATCTACAATCAAAGAACACAAATTTTAAAGTGATGAGGTCACAAAGAACCAACAACTGAAAACCTCACAAATACTTACCTTCAAACATCACTGATATTGCTGCTGAACAACGATCATTCTGTGAGGAACATTCAGTTGTTTTCTCAGAGCAACTTTCATATGTTCTTGATTCACATTCACATTTCAGGGTGTCGGCTAATAAAGAGAAAATTTACTTTCATTGTCAACAAAGTATGAAGGAAGCAGTGATATAGCACTTTTTCTAAGTGCCGGTGTCTTGTTCTTAACCAAGAGAAAATGGCTGAATCACATCAGCAGAAAATACAGAGTGAGAAGGAATAGTTTGAAAGGCTTAACAAGAAAAGCAAAAACTAGATTATTGTAGCTTTTAATGTGAGAGGAGAAAAGCTACATTTAATGAAATCACACTAAATAATGCGAAGTTAGAATAATATTAATTAATCAAAAACTTGCCTTCTGGTAGAAACAGCAGCCCAAGCACCAGAGAGAAGAGGAACATTTTGCAAGTGAGTTATAATTTTCTCAGTTGAAAATATTGACAGTTTCTCTGGGAGGGCCTCTACTCTCAGTTTTACACAACCCCTAACAAAAACTGGTCTTGTTTTATCCTATCACAGTACTCTAACCAAATTTATGGAAATTGCTACATGATACATATTGTAAGACTTGTGGGTGTCCAGATACTGTGATTCTCCTTTGTAGAATAATCCACAGAAACAATTGAGCTCTTTCTCAGTGTCGAACATTTAATTCCTCAATCAGCTGTCACCGAACTCAGCTGTCCTGCACTCGGCTGTAACCGAATGTTTGCTCTTCTCCCCATCCGAGAAGCCTTTCAAAATAAAACATTTCCAAAACATTTTACATTTTCATAACTCCAATTTTCACTCTTGCACTACTTCCCCCTCACAACAGAAAAGCGTCCCGGCTTCAAATATAGCAAATAAAATGGGCTGATTTAGTACAACAAGAAAAAAGCTGTTTTCATAAACTAGAATTATAGAATCATACTTTTACAGGAATGAACTGTTAACACAGGAAACAAAGGAAGAGAAAAAACAAAAACACAACGCAACTTCAAAAACATTACTTTCTACTTTTACTCCACTACATTTTACAGTAAGTATCTGTACTTTCTACTTCACTACATTTCTACAAAACTGTCGCGTTACTCATTACATCCAAGTCGCGTTGCGCTTTTTTCCGTTAAAATGTGAAGTTCAGGGTCTTAAGGTGGCGCCGTAAAATCCAAGCAATAACATGACTTAGTGTCTGTTGTCACCCATCGCCTCCACCTTTACTCGCACGAGGAGCTCCAGACATGCGCAGTGGTTTCCTCTGAGCGGGAGAAGATGTCTGTCTGATCGTCAGTAATATAATAGCGCTGCATAAACCATAAGATATGGCGACATGTAAAATCAGCAGCGCTTCGCTTTCACAGACAGTGGACGTAGTCCAACTTTTAGCGTCACTTGGAAGGAAAGCTTAAAGAAAGGTAAGATCTGTGGATGTGATGCTAGCAAAGCTAGCTGTACTGAGACACATATGTTGCATCTGCGATGAAAAAAAGTTGCCACTCATGCGCTGAATTATTGTGTGGAGGTGTTGACTGAGGTGTCGCAAATATGGGACAACGCTGTGACCAAAGTCTGCATTGATATGACATTCAGGAACGATCCGATTCTTCTGGACGGATCTTTACTGATTCAATTTATTTCAATCCGAAACTTCTCATCAGAGAAGTCAAAGGTCATATGTGGGGTACCCCAAGGTTCAATCCTAGGGCCCCTTCTTTTCAATATTTATATGCTCCCACTGGCTCAGGTTATAACAGGAAATAAGATTAACTACCATAACTACGTGGATGATATACAGCTCTACATCACGATGTCACCAGGTGACTCTGAACCCATCGAATCACTGAACATGAACAAATGCTTAGAACAGATAAATGTGTGGATGTGCCAAAACTTTTTCCAGCTGAACAGAAATAAAACTGAAGTTATTATCTTTGGACCTAAAGAGGAGCGAACTAGAATCAATGCACAACTTCAATTATTACAACTGAAAACCAGCAATCAGGCCCGAAACCTGGGAGTAGTGATGGACTCTGACCTGAACCTTCAGAGCCACATTAAGACAGTCACAAAGTCGGCCTTCTATCACCTGAAGAAAATCTCCAGGATTACAGGACTTATGTCTCAGCGCGATCTAGAGAAACTCATCCATGCATTTATCTTCAGCCGATTGATTACTGCAACAGCGTCTTCACAGGTCTGACTAACAAATCAATCAAACAGCTGCAGGTGATCCAGAACGCTGCTGCTCGCATTCTGACTAGAACCAGGAAGATAGAGCATATAACACCAGTTTTAAAATCCCTTCACTGGCTCCCTGTAGCTCAAAGAATAAACTTTAAAATACTGTTGTTAGTTTATAAATCACTGAACTGTTTAGAAACACAATATATTAAAGATCTGTTATTGCCGTACCAACCATCTAGACCCCTCAGATCTTCTGGTTCTGGTCTGCTCTGCATCCCCAGAACCAAATGAGGAGGAGCAGCATTCAGTTTCTATGCACCACAAATCTGGAACAAACTTCCAGAAAACTGTAAAACAGCTGAAACACTGGGTGCCTTTAAATCTCAACTTAAAACCCACCTGTTTAGAGTTGCTGATGGCTAAATTAGGGTTAGGAATGTTTATCGAGCTTATTGAAGTTCCAGCTTGACGTCCTCGGCCAGGGCCTGAACGCCAAAGGACTTTAATGTTTATTTGTCATTAAACTTTTTAATCGCTTTCCTTCTCTGTCTGAGTCTCTCCAGATTGAATGTCCCATAGACATCCCTATCACACATCAAGACTAATTCAACAATGACCAAAATAAAACACAGGATATATTAAGGTAAGCTAAATTGTCGTGGTGTGAGCAAAAGGAACCCCCAGAACGCTATGGACCAACGCTCTTGTGGTTGCCTAGAGACGGACATTACACAGCCGCGGTGAGCTGCTATCGACCGTGTCTTTTTAAAACATCCTCAACCCAATTCTCCACCGTCCTTAGAACCAAAACCTCTCATAAAGATACGGATGTGAGAGGGAAGACTCAAATCCCAGGCTGAACATGTTAGTGAAGACGAAAACAGTCAGTTAAAACAAATGTGTCCATCCTGGCGCGGTGTGCAGTGCTGCATGATGTCAGACAGAATGGATCAGGAGAGGAACTGAAGACCCGGTTAGAACCTAAAGAACCAGACATCAGCGTCCTTCGTCCCTCAATCATCTCCTGAGGCTGATATGGTATTTTCAGGTATTTAATTTGCTAAGACTGATTAAGTTAAGCTATGACTGATTTAGTTTCTTATTGTGGTTTTCGTAGACTGTTATGGTTTGATTATTAGATAATCAATTATTTGCTTATTTAATGTATAATCGTATCAGCCAAAATAATACAAAGGTGCCATTTAAAGAACAAATCATATTAAGAGATTAACAGTAAATAAATAAATATGTCCTACTTTAAAAAGATTTGTTAGGGCTTTCTGTTTGTTTATTAAGAAATGTTGACATTAATTTAGTGTTTGGTGGTCACTTAATGTGTCAGACACAGACCTGCTGCCCAGGGGCGGATCTAGATGGGGGCCAACGGGGTACAGAAGAAATTATGCAAAATAAATGTATTTTGTTAATATTCAGAGGTGGATTTTTTTTAACCTTCACAATTTTATTTTAACAATGAATTAAAAATTATAGTGCTGCACTTTTAGCTGCTGTATTGATATTGGATCTTACTTTCCATCTGCTAGATCAGGGCTCTGCAACCTGTATCTCTGGAGACACAAGTGGCTCTTTGACTTACTTGATATATCAAAAGATGAAATATTGCTCTGTTTTTTGTTTCATTCTTTTTTAAGTGTCGCCATGGAAAACATGGACTACCCTGGCCCTTGTGGTAAATTTGATCTAGAACCAGCCTCCAAACCTAACTCCTCACTTGTATAAATATTTTAGTAATACCCTTTAGAATACCAGAATTTTCACATAACTTTTATAAGTGTGGCAGTGTTATTTGCCAATATTTTCCAATATTGATTGGCAAATAACACTGCCATAAATATTGTCTATCGCTGCAGTGGCCATCCCACCCCATGAAAATAGGGTGACACGCCGTGGTGGGCGTCCCTTATTTTGATTTCTGAAAGGTGGCAACCCTATTTTTCTTGGACATCTTTCCAAACATTCACAGCCTGACCGTGCCTTACTGCCACCACCTGGATTGATAATCACAAGCCTCTGCTTCTCTTAAGCTCCAGGTAACAAGATGATTGATCACTGGCATGAACGATGACGTCAGCCATCCAACCCTCCTGTGGGCCGCCTCCACGGCTCCATCTAGTGGTTGATGGGCAAAACAGCGAGCAAAAGGAAAAAACAACCCTCAAAGAAAACCAAAAAAGCCAGATCCTAACAGTTAAAATTTTACCACAGGTTTCTTTTAAATGTGTTTTAAAAAATCAGAAATGTTTTCATTTAGTTGTGTGAATTTCTGTGAGTTTAAATGTTTTGCTATAATTTGCAATTACAACAACTGCAAATGCTCTTCACCACCCAGCACTTATATTGTTCTTTTCCAAAATAAAAGAAACAAACTGTTTTCTGCTTTCAGATGCAAATTCTTGTAGATTGGAAACCATTTTTTTCTTAAAAAAAAAATCAACCCAAAAACAATGATGAGTTGCTCTTTCTTAAAAAAAATCAGTTTTATTTCATAAAGTTTGCAATCAAATTTTCTCTTGAGCAAAATTCGCTGCAAGCTTGTGCACTTAAAAACAGAAATTTACCATTTATTTTTAGTTTACTTTCTAGTTCAAATCTCTCAGTTCACTTGAGATAAAGCAAAACTAATTTACAAGTAACTTTGAATCAAAATACATTAGCTGCTTGTTTTGAGTCAACTCCTTAATATTGATGAAAAAGTTCTAGTTTTATTGGTTGTTTATTTCAGTTATAAGAGGGGAAAATGTTTAGTTATTAGTGAAATAATCTGTCATTGTAAATACTTTTTACAAGTGTCATTAGAACAATGACACGTTAAAGTTTCTCTGTATGCAGATGACAGCACAGATCAGTGTCTGTACTGTGATTGGACAGATCAGTGTCTGTCCTGTGATTGGACAGATTGGTGTCTGTCCTGTGATTGGTGGCTTTCTTTCCAGCAGGAATTTGTGAACAGAGTTTAAAAGCTGCTGCAGGACTGCAGATATTCACACGAAGCTGGATCAGCAATGGCTCTGCTGAAGGTTCTGCTGCTGCTGCTGGGGCTGGGTGAGTCGGAAACACTGGAGACACTGGGGCCACTGGAGACACGTCCACTGGTTCCAGGGAGGCTGCTGCTCTCTGTGACTCTCAAACTTCCCTCTGATTCTGTTTCAGACTGAAACTTGTTTGCATATAAACTGTGATGCTTTTTAATCTTTAACTGTTTATCCTCTTTCTGTTCCTGCAGCCATGTTTGCACCTGATTTCTGAGTAAAGTCCTCCTTTCTCTTCTTCAGGTGTTTCAGTGTTTCTTTGCAGAAGAGAATCATTGGAGGTCAAAACTGTGATAACTTGGAGCGTCTTCATCATATTCGGATGGAGAGCAGCAATGGGTGATGCAAAAATTCTCTGTGGAGGAACTCTGATCCACCCTGGGTGGATCCTGACTGCAGCTCACTGCTGGAAGCCAGGATGTTAGGAAAGAGACATGAAGACAGTTTTATCTGCAGATGATCAGGTTTTCTGTCTTTTCATTATAATCTAATCTTTTCTGCAGGACTAACGTAGCAATGTTAAAAGTTCATCCACGGACGGTTATACATTACAATCAGGTAATCCGACACAATCCTGTGATTTATACTCATCGTCACCACCAGTATGACATCATGTTGCTGAAGCTTCAGACACCAGTATCAGATGTCCCAGTTGCTCGGCTACCAAACTGCAGGCGTCTCATGAATGTTGTTCAGGTTTCCCAAATCCATCAGACATATGGGCATATATTCTATGCTGGAGCACCAAACAAGGATATATGTCGTGTAAGCTTGTTTCTTGAATATCTCTCTGCAGCAATAAGAATTTTCTGTTTTACAACATAAATAAATGTATCAATTTAAATTTTTCTACAGACCGACTATGGTGGAGCAGCAGTGCACAACGGCATGATTTATGGTGTGATTTCTTTTGGTCACCCAGAGTGCGCATGTCAGAGACCACTTATGATCATGGATGTTTGTAAATACCTGGACTGGATAAGATACACAACTGGGATTCAGTAAATCAACCAACCATGAAATAAAATTCTCAAATTTCTTCTTGCATGTAATTTTATAATTGTATCTTCATCAGTTTGATCCACATGTTTGTAGATTTAGATTAAATTGTTTTGTTTTTCTTTCTCACCTGATCTTCACCTCCCTAATGGAGTTTTCTCCTCACCTCAGAAATGAAAAATAAATTAATAAATGCATAAAAAATAAACATTTCCTGGCTGATTGTCTTTACATTCATGGTTCAGTTTCTTCAGTTGATATTTTCCCTGAACTGAGTCTAAAAACATGAGTTTTAAATAACAAGAGGAACACCAGAAGTAATTTATTTATTCAGTTTTTGTCTTTATTTTACATCAGAAATGAACATGCAGCATCTGACCTCTGCAGCTCTGGAGTTTCTATTCCTGATTTAGTTCTAGAGAACTTTAAACTGCAACACGACCAAAGAGCTGTGCACAAAAATAATGAAACAGAAGTCACATAAAGCAACTATTAAATAATAAAACATCACATGTTTAATCACACAAAGGAAACACAAAGTTAAATTATTAAACTCCACACATCTACACATTTATCTGTTCTAAGCATCTGTTCAGTGATTCGATGGGTTCAGAGTCACCTGGTGACATCGTGATGTAAAGCTGTGTATCATCCGCATAGTTATGGTAGCTAATCTTATTTCCTGTTATAACCTGAGCCAGTGGGAGCATATAAAAATTGAAAAGAAGGGGTCCTAGGATTGAACCTTGGGGTACCCCACATACGACCTTTGACCTCTCTGATGAGAAGTTTCCGATTGAAACAAAGAAATCCCTGTTCTTTATGTAAGATTCAAACCAGTTGAGCACTGGACCGGAGAGTCCGACCCAACTCTCCAGTCGATTCAGTAAAATGTCGTGGTCAACAGTGTCGAAAGCTGCACTGAGGTCCAACAGAACCAGCTGTGGTTCTCCCACAGTCTGTGTTTATATGGATGTCATTGAACACTTTTACAAGGGCCTTCTCCGTGCTGTGGTGAGCACGAAAACCAGACTGGAAGGAGTTAAACCGATTCATTATTGTTAGGAAGTTATTTAATTGTTTAAAAACTGCTTTTTCAATAATGTTGCTGATGAATGGGAGGTTGGAGATCGGCCTGTAATTCTGCAGTAGTGATTTGTCCAGATTGTTCTTTTTTATCAGTGGTTTGATAACTGCTGTTTTCAAAGCCTTGGGGAAAACACCTGAAGAGAGTGATGAGTTCACTCTTTGAATCAGATCATTGGCAACGACAGGCAGGACTTTCTTAAAGAAATGTGTAGGTAGGACATCCAGACAGCAGGAACTGGAGTTTTATTGGCTTATAATCTCTTCTTCGGTTTTATAATTGAGTAGTTGAAATTGGGTCATTTTTCCTGCATTTGTTTTGTTTGGGCACAGCATTGGTACTGGCTTTGGAGTGGATGTGCAGATTAATCCTCTGATCTTTTGAATTTTTTATGAAAAGAAACTGCAGAACTTGTTGCAGGTGGCATTAGTTTGAAATTCAGATGGTAACATCATAGGAGGGTTTGTGAGCCTGTCAACAGTAGCAAATAGAGCTTGAGCGTTGTTAACGGTTTTGTTTATGACATCTGCAAAGAAAGTCTCTCTTGCATTTTTTAGTGTTATGTGATATTTACGTAGTCTTTCTTTGTAGATGTCATAATAAACGTGAAGTTTATTGATAACCAGGTCCAGTGTGTGTCCATGAGTGTGTGTTGCTTGTTTGACATACTGTGTTAAACCAGAACTCTCTAATATATTAAGCAGCTTTTTTGCCCCTCGGTCTTGGGGGTTGTCAACATGAATGTTGAAATCACCGACAATTATTAAACAATCATAATCAATGCATATGAGAGACAGAAGCTCATTCAAGTCCGTAAAGAAATTTTCCACATATATTGGAGTTTTGTATAAAGTTATTGTCAAAGTTTGTTTGTGGCCTATTACTTCAATTCCAAGATACTCAAAAGACGTGGAATTATCCAATGAGATTTTACTACAGTTCATGGTATTCTTAAATATTGAAGAAAAATTAAAAAAAAACTTGGTGAAAATATTTTTTACAAATTGTTTTGCAACTTTCCTCATATTCAAATGTTTACATGTATTTGGTCAGTATCTCAGTATCTTTGATTTGATTTGATTTACCATGGGATAAATGCATAACATATCCCCTATATTGTTTCTTGAGAGACAGATCATATTTGCTTTATCTCTAAATAAACTGGACTGGTTCCAAACCATTAGCAGTATTAATAGTTTAATCTTTTGTGACAAACTCCACAAACGTGCCGAGCCCTTTGTATTCAAACATGTTCAGCCTGTAGCTGTGTACGTGTGCGCAGATAAAACAGAGAAAAGACAGAGTCCTTTTGTCCATAACAGAATGTTCCTCCTGATTTTTATAGACATTTCTTGTCTATAAAATTCATAGTTTCTTTTACGAAGCACATTTTAGTTACATCAATCGTTTTGTTTTTCACAATGTGGCATCAGGGCTTTTTTTCTATTATTGTATTGATGTTTGTCCTTAACTTGAACTTTGTTGGCACATTAGCTCCACTTTATACCAAACTAACTTTTTCCACATAACAGATCTTTTATTTTCTTTGATTAGCAGATGAATATATAATCACATCTCTAATTATTTTAAATGTTGTGGCACAGTTTGAGTCTTTTGCTAATAAAATGTGTCACTTTGACACTTAGTGCTGCTGTTCAGCCTCTTGTGTTCATAAATGTATCAAATCACTCAAGAAAAACTGTAAAAGAAAAGAGTCATGGGAGATGAAAGAGGTCTGTGTCTTTAATAAAAAGAATCACATATGTTAAAATTTTGCCATTCTTTTCTTTTAAGTGTGTTTTAAAAATCATAATATTTTTCATTTAATTGGGTGAATTTCTGTGAGTTTTAATTTTTTGTTCTACTTTGCATTTACAACAAATGCAAATGCTCTTCACCACCCAGCACTGTAAAATTGTTCTTTTCAAAATAAAAGAAGCCAACCATTTTGTGTTTCTAAAGTGGATCATTTTCACAGCTCATCAATAAACAAAATGATTTTACTTTCTGGAGAAAAGGCAGATGTGAATTCTTGCTGATTGGAAACCAAACAGTTTTTTCTTTTATAAAAAAATCAACCAATTATTTTTAGTTTATTTTCTAGTACAAATCTCTGAATTCACTTAAGATAAGGTAAAAATAACTTACAAGTAACTGCAGCAAAATAGAGAAGTTGATTGTTTTGAGTCAATTCCTTAATATTGATGAAAAATGTCTTGTTTTATTGGCTGATTATTTACGTTATAATAGGGGGAAATGTTTGGTTATTAGTGAAATAAACTTTTTTCAAGTTTCTTTACAATGATGAGATGTTAAAGTTCCTCTGTATGCAGATGACATTGCAGATCAGTGTCTGTCTTGTGATTGGACAGATCGGTGTCTGTCCTGTGATTGGACAGATCAGTGACTGTCCTGTGATTGGACAGATCGGTGTCTGTCCTGTGATTGGACAGATCAGTGTCTGTCCTTTAATTGGACAGATCAGTGTCTGTCCTTTAATTGGACAGATCAGTGTCTGTCCTGTGATTGGTGGCTTTCTTTCCAGCAGGAAGTTGTGAACAGAGTTTAAAAGCTGCTGCAGGACTGCAGACATTCACAAGAAGCTGGATCAGCAATGGCTCTGCTGAAGATTCTGCTGCTGCTGCTGGGGCTGGGTGAGTCGGAAACTATGGAAACACTGGAGACACTGGAGACACTGGGGACACTGGAGACATGTCCACTGGTTCCAGGGAGGCTGCTGCTCTCTGTGACTCTCTGATTCTGTTTCAGACTGAAACTTCTTTGCATATAAACTGTGATGCTTTTCAATCTTTAGCTGTTTATCCTCTTTCTGTTCCTGCAGCCATGTTTGCACCTGATTTCTGAGTAAAGTCCTCCTTTTTCTTCTTCAGGTGTTTCAGTGAACTCAGGTGTTTCTCGGCAGAAGAGAATCATTGGAGGTCAAAACTGTGATGACAGGGAGCGTCTTTATTATGTTCAGCTGGAGTTCAAGAGAGGTAATAGAAAGTTTGGCTGTGGAGGATCTCTGATCCATTCTCAGTGGATCCTGACTGCAGCTCACTGCTGGAAGTTTTCGCCAGGATGGTAGGAANATCTTTAACTGTTTATCCTCTTTCTGTTCCTGCAGCCATGTTTGCACCTGATTTCTGAGTAAAGTCCTCCTTTCTCTTCTTCAGGTGTTTCAGTGAACTCAGGTGTTTCTCGGCAGAAGAGAATCATTGGAGGTCGAAACTGTGATGACAGGGATCGTCTTTATTATGTTCGGCTGGAGTTCAAGAGAGGTAATAGAAAGTTTGGCTGTGGAGGATCTCTGATCCACTCTCAGTGGATCCTGACTGCAGCTCACTGCTGGAAGTTTTCGCCAGGATGGTAGGAAAGAGACATGAAGACAGTTCACCTGCAGATGATCAGGTTTTCTGTCTGTTCATTATAATCTAATCTTTTCTGCAGGACTAACGTAGTAAAGTTAAGAGTTCATCCATCGGCTGCTGGGGAGCAGAGTCAGGTAATCCGACAAGCTCCTGAGATGTATACTCACGGCGACCAACACCATGGCATCATGTTGCTGAAGCTTCAGACACCAGTAACAGATGTCCCAGTTGCTCGGCTGCCAGACTGCAACAATCGTCTTAAACTGTAAGTCTTTCTCTGATTATAACATGACTTCAGGTTTTCTGTCTCCACTCCTCCAGTCCTGCTGCCTCTGCTTCAGCACACCTGAGTCAGGTAATCAGGCCACCAGCAGAACCAGAACCTGTTTAGCTCAGGTGTGTTGGACCAGAGACACATGTAAAGGACGCAGGACACCATCACTGAGGACTGGAGGTGGACACTCCTGTGTCAGTGGATGAAGTCCTTCATGGATTCATTTTATGTTCTTTCATTGTTCTTCATAGCAATTAATTTTCTACATTGTTATCTTGTATTTTTACATTTTATTCTTCTTGTGTTTTAGAGGCGATACTGTTAGGCTGGCAGGAGAGGGACCAATGAGAACCGCACACATTAAGCAGCAAAGTGAGAGAAATATTGAAGTTATTGCAATAAAATCTTTCTGTTTCTACAGAGAAGGTCAAGTGAAGAACATGGTTATGATTCTCATGTTTCTCTACAGCGATCGGTTCTGCTACTCCATCACATCTTCAGTGTGTCAACATGAAAGTTGTTAAGTTTTCCGGTTATATCCCGATATTTGGCCATGTATTCTATGTTGACGCACCCATAAAGTATGTATGTTATGTAAGTTTGTTTCTTCAATATCTCCCTGCAGTGATTAGAAGTTTTTTCTGTTTTGCAACATAAAGAAATATATTGCTGTGATTTTTTCCACAGGCTGACTATGGTGGAGCAGCGATGTACAACAACATGATTTATGGTGTGATTACTCTTGGTCACCCACACTCCGCATGTCAGAGACCAGCTGCAGTCATTGATGTGTGTGAATACATGGAGTGGATAAAACAAAAAACTGGAATTCAATAAAACACAAACCATGAAATAAAATTCTCAACAAATTTCCTCTAACATGTAATTTTATAATTGTATCTTCATCAGTTTGATCCACGTTTGTAGAATTAGAATAAATTAATTGTTTTGTTTTTTTCTCACCTGATCTTCACCTCCCTAATGGAGTTTTCTCTTCACCTGAGAAATGAAAAATAAATCAATAAATGCATGAAAAAGAAACATTTCCTGGCTGATTGTCTTTATATTCATGGTTCAGTTTGTTCAGTTGATATTGTCCCTGAAATGAGTCTAAAAGCATGAGTTTTAAATCACATGAAGAGGAACACCAGAAGTAATTTATTTATTCAGTTTTTGTCTTTATTTTACATCAGAAATGAACATGAGCATCTAAACTCTGCAGCTCTGGAGTTTCTATTCCTGATTTAGTTCTAGAGAACTTTAAACTCCACGACCAAAGAGTTGTGCACAAAAATAATGAAACAGAAGTCACATAAAGCAACTATTAAATAATAAAATCCTAACAACTTAATAATACATCACGTTTAATGACACAAAGGAAACCCAAAGTTAAATTAAAAACAATTTAAAAGTCAAAATCTTCAATGAAAGAAGTTTTACGAAAATCTTTTAAAAGATGCTAAACAAATTAATGATATCTTCTGTTTGACACAAATGTACCATAAAAATGATAGGAAATATTTTGCAGTTAAATTTTAATCTTAGCACTTTTTATAAGGTCATAAAGTTATAAAAAGAGTTTTCTTAGTGCCTCTTCTTCTATGATGTTTAGACACCAGGTCTCTTAACATCTTCCCCTATGGGGCCCAAAACGAAATGTGGTTTTGGGGCCCTCTAGTCCTGCTAACAATGTGGAGTGGCTGCAATCAGCAGTCTGATCATTAGATTATTCACACACCTGCTATAAACTTATTTCATCTCTGTCAGTGTTGTTTACATTATATACTTGTATAATAGGATACATTTATTGGCCAACTGATTGACCTTATCTGAACTTATCAACCAGTTGATTTCTGAGCGCCGATTTCCATAATTTTGGGGGATTGTGATCTGCTGATACTTACATGTGAAACCCATCTAATCTTATCTTCGTCAGAAAATGTTTAAAAATCAGTCTCTGCCCTTTTCTGCTCTACAGTGAGAGGTTTGACCGACAGACCGGTCCACCAGGTCAGGTCTCCACATTTACAGTTAACAATATTCATCCCACTGTTGACAACTCAGTGACTTTCTTGGTATATTTAAGACAAAAAAAACCCCAAAACAATTAATATCAACCAAAATCAAAATGGGAAGGTCAGGCTTTTTAAAGATCGGTAACCAGGGATCGGCCAGAAAACTGCAACAGGTGCAGCCCTACACACATATTGATGACATTCTTTGATTTAATTCATTTCTCTTAAGTGTTAGTCCATTAGCTAAAAATGTAATTTATACCAGGTGAGTCTTTATCCCCTGAGAATGTGGACCGGTACCGGAACTGGACTGATTCTGTGCCTTCAAATGAGTTTAACAGAAGCTTCACATAACTTAGAAGTTTATGTAAAACATGATTTTACTCAGCAGCAAACAACATATCTACAGCATAGAGCAGTTCATCGATGAAGCAGTTATATAGTCTGATGGAAAACATTTTGCTTGACAATGTCAAACATTGAGAAGTTTTAATTATTGTTATGAAATACGACATTTTGAAGCCAAAATACCTCAGAAATATACAGAGCCAATCATGAGAATCAACTCATTTAAAGTTTAAACTCAGTTTCACACAAACACAAAGACCCGATCATAAATGTTTGGCTGTTGGACTGGACCAATCCTGGTCGCTATCAAGCTAATTTTCTATTAGCAGCTTAACAAATCATTTACATTACATTACCAGGGCACATTAAAACAAACCTTTATCTTGGCTTCTTTATAACCCTTTTTTCATGAGTGTGTTACAATTCAACCATTTCTATAGGGGCCTTTGAATATCTGACATATTTAATGTAATATGATTTCATGTGGCTTATTGTAAAGAATCCTACAACAAGGCTACAGACAGTAAAACAAATAAGAGGTTTTAATACACTCTATGTTTAAGTCACATTCATGCAGCAGCCCACTGCAGGTCAAGGACTAACACAACATGTTCAAGATTATTGTATTACAGCAGTAGGACCAAGTCAGTGTTTTGAAAATCTCAAGTCTTTATCCTTACATCCTGAGTCAAGTCTCAAGTATGAAACTTTGAATTTCAAGTCTTTCAAATTTTTTTAAAAACAATGTTGCAATTATATGTAAAATGTAAATAATTGATTATGTGTTCTTTTTAAAATCTGTATTTTTGTCAAATCTTGATAAAATGGGCAGATGAACACAGAGTTTATAAATCACCATTTTAAAATGAACAATTTCACATCTTGGTATTGATAAAGACATGTTGCATGAATAAAGTTTGTCAGAGTCACTAACCAAGTTGCAGTTCACCCATTTTGCTCTCTGTGCACCACCCAGGTCTGTTCACCAGTTTCACTGTCATTACCTTGAGAAATAACTAGCTTTGGTTAAATATAAAACAGGGTTTAGTGCAGAAAATCATCAAATGTTTCCATGTCACCCAAATGGATCAGATACAGAGCAGATTCACCATCCAGCTGAGCTCCACTCAGCTCATCTTAGTGGAGACACCAAGTGAAGATTGTAGAGCGAGTTCTGCTTTATTTTCTCCTCATTCTGCTTCCTCTCCAATGTGTTTCCTGCCTTCATCAGTTTTTGTTTATGTGTGACTGTCGTCAGTCTTAAATGTTGTGGTTGTGTCAGCCTGTAGTCGTGTACGAGAGCAGATGAAACAGAGAAAAGACAGAGTCCCTTTGTCCATAACAGAGTGTTCCTTATGAATTTATTGTAACATTTCTTGTGTATAAAATCACAAGATTCATAGTTTCTTTTACAAAGGACATATTAGTTACATTAGTCTTTTTGTTTTTCACAATGTAGAATCAGGGCTTTTTAAAAAAAAATTTGAATTAATGTTTGTCCTTAACTTGAACTTTGTTAGCATATTAGCTCCACTTTACACCAAACTAACTTTAAGCCACATAAAACAGATGGTTTTCTATTAGCAGATGAATATATAATCACGTCTCTAATTAGTCAAATCTCAGACTGTTACTCGCCGATTCGTCTTGTTATTCCAGGCCACTGCTCCTCATCCCTTCTCCCTGGTTTCCACTTGGTCTCTTCATGTCTCTGGTTTGGGTTTATTTTTGTTCCTTGCTCTTTGTTTTTTGTAAGTTTGATTTTGAATTAAATCTACAACAGAACTTTTATGTCTCCTGTCTGCTGCAGTTGGAATGCAAGGAAGAATTACATTATTATCAGATGGACCAAAATGTCTTGCTAAGTAGAAATTTTGGTATTTTAAGGACAGATAATTAGAATAATTAATATAAATAACATAATTTAAAAATAACAAAATCAGACAAAAGAAAAAAAAATACAGATCAATTTCTTCCAAAGTAAGACTTTCAAAATACTGTGCGTGTTTCTCTGTGTCTGGCGAAAGTTTGGTTAAATAAAATAATGAATGAAGAGTGGATCCACGCTGGGTATGGCTCAACACATTTCTTCATATGGCCACATGATGGCGCCAAAGACCTCTTATGATAATTTGAGCCAAAGGCTGTTTGTGCTCATAGTGTTTCACTGAGGTCAATTACATCAAATGATGTAATCTTATGTAAACTTAGTTATTTGATTAATATTGTGGATTTGTATAAAACAACGCTGTTTTTCCCCCTGCCATTTTGAAGGACTTCGACTCAGCGGGAATTTTAATGTTTTTGATTGTTTATTTAATGTTACATTACTCTGTGTTTTTGTGTTTAATGATGTGAAGCACTTTGAAATGCTTTCCTGCTGAAATGTGCTGTACAAATAAAATGTGATTGATTGACTGATGGACAGTTGAGTTTTTTCTTATTAGATATCTTTGATTTTTATTAGTTGGGACCCCTATTGCTGTAATATATTTAGCTGAATGGCAATTTATTTGTTATTACATACTGCTAGAAACACTGAGTGTCAAGGCAAAAATAAAGCAGTTCACATCACCAGTTAAAGTGGAAGTCTCATGTCCTCCTTCCTGTATCCTGACCCATCTTGTTTGCTGCTAATACCCAAGAACTTAAACTAAAAAACTTAATTGCTGTTGTATACAAAAAAAGCAATGGCACTTGACTTGATGTAATGTTTTGATTGTTGAGTCTATGTTACATGACTTTGTGTTTTTGTGTTTGATATGATGTAAAGCACTTTGAAATGCCTTGCTGCTGAAATGTCCTAATCAAATAATATTTGGTTTGATTGGATTTGATTTGATTTGATTTGATTTGATTTGATTTACCATGGGATAAATGCATAACATATCCCCTATGTTGTTTCTTGAGAGACAGATCATATTTGCTTTATCTCTAAATAAACTGGACTGGTTCCAAACCATTAGCAATATTAATAGTTTTTAATCTTTTGTGACAAACTCCACAAACGTGCCGAGCCCTTTGTATTCAAACATGTTCAGCCTGTAGCTGTGTACGTGTGCATAGATAAAACAGAGAAAAGACAGAGTCCTTTTGTCCATAACAGAATGTTCCTTTTGAATTTCTTGTATTTCTTGTGTATAAAATCACAAGTTTCATAGTTTCTTTTACGAAGCACATTTTAGTTACATCAATTGTTTTGTTTGTCACAATGTGGCATCAGGGCTTTTTTTCGATTATTGTATTGATGTTTGTCCTTAACTTGAACTTTGTTAGTGTAACCCGGGGTAGGAAAAAAACTGCCCTCAGTCCCGCCTTGCTGCCCCATTGGTTAGAGTGACAGTCAGTCACACAGTGCATTCAACCAATTGACACACCTGAGGTAATTATTTAGGCTTGCTCCAGCTTTCCCCAGTCAGGTGTGAGGGGGAGAGCTGGAGACAAAGGAGCTGCAGGTTGGTGTTTTCAGTCAGTTCATCCCTTTGCTTGTTATGCACTTTTTAACCTTTTAATATAAAAATCATGTAGATCTGAGAATCCGGTGAGTTTGGAGACATGAAGCTGTCATGCACCCAACTATTGATAGAATTGGTGAGTAGTGAACACAATGTTGTTTTGTTTGTTTTAGCATGTTGGTGGTAGCCAATGCTAATTGTGATCATTAACTGTTGTATGATCTAACTTCTTAAGTTCTACATGTTTAAGATAATGAGATGAATGTTTATCTTTATTTGGTCTGAAAGATTAGATTTATTGCATTTATTTCTGTATGTAACTGAAAAAAGTCTAGTTAACTAGCAGGCTGAAAATTTACTGGTCCTGTTTATTTTAATACAGGCCAGGTGACCCCTTTTTAGGATTAAAGGATTGGCAAGCTTCTGAAAACTGGCTGGGGCCAGGAGAACCTAAGAATCACTCCATACTGGTCTGGTAGGAGGTTGACGGTCTGTATCATTTCCCCCTCCATCTCACCATTCAGGCACACAATCCATTACTCATCTCTTCATCCGAACAACTTGTGCTGGGACATTGTCATCTTAAATATCTGGATAATCCAACCATGGACTTCTGAATGTGTGTCGGTCAGACATTGTGCTGACCAGCAGGGAAGTTTAGGACCAGTTGTGCACAAATGTATGAAGGATCTGCCGCAGTACTGTGTGTATTTATTTTGGGTTTTATGTATGTTTGTCTTGTATTGTTCACTTTAATCTTCTCTTCAAGATACATGGTATTGAAAGCAGTTCTTTTGCATTGTTTTTATTGATTACTGACAACTGCTCCAGTAGACGAATATAGTCTTATTTATTCCATCTAGTCCTTCTGTACTTCAATAGTGCTACATTAGCTCCACTTTATACCAAACTAACTTTTTCCACATAACAGATCTTTTATTTTCTTTGATTAGCAGATGAATATATAATCACGTCTCTATTTTAAATGTGGCACAGTTTGAGCCTTTTGCTAATAAAATGTCACTTTGACACTTAGTGCTGCCGTTCAGCCTCTTGTGTTCATAAATGTATCAAATCACTGAAAACTCATGGGAGATGAAAGAGGTCTGTGTCTTTAATAAAAAGAATCACATATGTTAAAATTTTACCATTCTTTTCTTTTAAATGTGTTTTAAAAATCAGAATATTTTTCATTTAATTGGGTGAATTTCTGAGTTTTAATTTTTATTTGCATTTACAACAAATGCAAATGCTCTTCACCACCCAGCACTGTAAAATTGTTCTTTTCAAAATAAAAGCCAACCATTTTGTGTTTCTAAAGTTGATCATTTTCACAGCTCATCAATAAACAAAATGATTTTACTTTCTGGAGAAAAGGCAGATGTGAATTCTTGTCGATTGGAAACCAGGTTTTTCTTTTATAAAAAACAATTATTTTTAGTTTATTTTCTAGTTCAAATTTATCAGTTCACTTAAGGTAAAAATAACTTGCAAGTAACTTTGCAGCAAAATAGAGAAGTTGATTGTTTTGAGTCAATTCCTTAATATTGATGAAAAATGTCTTGTTTCATTGGCTGATTATTTAAGTTGTAATAGGGGGAAATGTTTGGTTATTAATGAAATCCGTCAATGGAACAAGAACTTTTTTTCAAAGTTTCTTTACAACGATGAGACGTTAAAGTTCCTCTGTATGCTGATGACGGTGCAGATCGCTGTCTGTCCTGTGATTGGACAGATCGCTGTCTGTCCTGTGATTGGTGGCTTTCTTTCCAGCAGGAAGTTGTGAACAGAGTTTAAAAGCTGCTGCAGGACTGCAGACATTCACACGAAGCTGGATCAGTAATGGCTCTGCTGAAGGTTCTGCTGCTGCTGCTGGTGCTGGGTGAGTCTGAAACACTGGAGACACTGGGGACACTGGAGACGCGTCCACTGGTTCCAGGGAGGCTGCTGCTCTCTGTGACTCTCAAACTTCCCTCTGATTCTGTTTCAGACTGAAACTTCTTTGCATATAAACTGTGATGCTTTTTAATCTTTAACTGTTTATCCTCTTTCTGTTCCTGCAGCCATGTTTGCACCTGATTTCTGAGTAAAGTCCTCCTTTCTCTTCTTCAGGTGTTTCAGTGAACTCAGGTGTTTCTCGGCAGAAGAGAATCATTGGAGGTCGAAACTGTGATGACACAGAGCGTCTTTATCATGTTCGGCTGGAGAGCAGCAAGGATGAAGCAAAAATCCTCTGTGGAGGATCTCTGATCCACCCTGAGTGGATCCTGACTGCAGCTCACTGCTGGATCCGAGGATGGTAGGAAAGAGACATGAAGACAGTTTTATCTGCAGATGATCAGGTTTTCTGTATGTTCATTATAATTTAACCTTTTCTGCAGGAGTAAAGTAGCAACGTTAAAAGTTCATCCATGGACTGCTTGGCAGCAGATTCAGGTAATCCAAGACAAACCTGTGACTTATACTCACGGCGGCCTCCAGCATGACATCATGTTGCTGAAGCTTCAGACACCAGTAACGGATGTCCCAGTTGCTCAGCTACCAGACTGCCTATATCGTCTTAAAGAGTAAGTCTTTCTCTGATCGTAACATGACTCCAGGTTTTCTGTCTCCACTCCTCCAGTCCTGCTGCCTCTGCTTCAGCACACCTGAGTCAGGTAATCAGGCCACCAGCAGAACCAGAACCTGTTTAGCTCAGGTGTGTTGGACCAGAGACGCATGTAAAGGATGCAGGACACCGTCACTGAGGACTGGAGGTGGACACTCCTGTGTCGGTCGATGAAGTCCTTCATGGATTCATTTTATGTTCTTTCATTGTTCTTCATAATTAATTTTTTACATTGTTATCTTGTATTTTTACATTTTATTCTTATTGTGTTTTAGAGGCGATGTTGTTCAGCTGGCAGGAGAGGGAACAACGACAACCGGCCCCGATAATGAGCGATGTGAGAGAAATATTGAAGTTATGAGAATAAAATCTTTTTCTGTTACTACAGAGAAGGTCAAGTGAAGAACATGTTTATGATTCTCATGTTTCTCTACAGTATCCCCCGGTGCTCCTATTCCAATACATCTTCAGTGTGTCGACATGAATGTTGTTGAGGTTTCCCAAATCCATCCGACATATGGGCATATATTCTATGCTGGAGCACCAAACAAGGATATATGCTATGTAAGTTTGTTTCTTCAATAACTCTCTGCAGCGATTAGAAGACTTTTCTGTTTTACAACATAAATACATATATTGATTTAAATTTTCCTACAGGGCGACGCTGGTGGAGCAGCTATGCACAACGGCAAGATTTATGGTGTGATTTCTTTTGGTCACTCAGATTTCGCATGTCAGAGACCACCTATGATCATGGATGTGTGTAGATACCTGGACTGGATAAGATACAGAACTGGGATTCAATAAAACATAAACTACCATGAAATAAAATGTTCTCATCAAATTTCCTCTTGCATATAATTTTTTAATTGTATCTTCATCAGTTTGATCCACATGTTTGTAGAATTAGAATAAATAAATTGGGTTTTTTTTGTTTTCTTTCTCACCTGATCTTCACCTCCCTAATCAAGTTTTCTCTTCACCTGAGAAATGAAAAATAAATCAATAAATGCATGAAAAAGAAACATTTCCTGGCTGATTGTCATTACATTCATGGATCAGTTTCTTCAGTTGATATTTTCCCTGAAATGAGTCTAAAAACATGAGTTTTAAATCACATGAAGAGAAACACCAGAAGTAATTTATTTATTCAGTTTTGTGTTAGAGATTTTTTGTGTTATTTTATTCATATTCAGTCTAATGCTAATCAATAAACATTTAGTCTGTTAATCGGTAATGACGTACTGTGCTAAAACTTTTTTGATTGCTGTGTAGAATCTGAAAACTGATTGTTCCCTCCAGATTCCACTCAAGGGAAAGAGCTTGGTGACCTGTGTATTAGATAGAGCTTGCCATCTGTTTTATTGTTTATCTTTTCTGACTTTTGTTTTCTCCCAAAAAAAAGGCCTGCTCTAGCAGAGAGAGGGCAGAACGCTCTGTGAACGACTCGGAGGAGCAATTTGCGAGTCTTCTCCTTTTGCAAATGCTTAGCCATAAAATTCATATACGTTGTCTGTGGTTCTTTAATGAAGGTTCGAGAAAAATACCTGTCATTTCGTCTTTATTTTACATCAGAAATGAACATGAAGCATCTAAACTTTACAGCTCTGGAGTTACTATTCCTGATTTAGTTCTTGAGAACTTTAACCAGCATAATTGTTTCCATTTTTGTTAGATTCACTTTTATTTAAAGATTTATTTTAAAATAAAATCCTCTTTTCCTTAATTTCTTTAACACAAAAATAAACCAAGCACTGTCAATTACCGCATGGTTTTAGGGTCACATGACCAGCTGTACGTCAGCCAGCCATGTTGCTTACATGGCTGCTACTCACCAGCCTAGGAGATGCTGTCTAACGCTGCTGCAGGTAGTAGTGATGGGCAAATGAAGATCCATGAAGCTGCTTTGCAAAAAGGTTCATTACTCAATGCTTCATTCATTGCTCACTAGTGACATCTTCTGGTGAAACTGTAACAGCCTTGTCACTCAGTTGGATACTTCCAACAACTACTAAATATTGTCGCAAAGTTTTAATCAAACTCATGTTCAGTAACAGGAGAATCAATGAAACCATATTTAATTGTCATATGTTTTAATTATTAAAATGATTTGTAGCCAATCTAATTCTGGTATATGTTGAAAGTCCGTGGTTTTGTTGGGTTTTCTTTTATATCATAGACGGATTTGACAGTAAAAACATTTGATGTTTTATTATCTTGGGAGTGCAGTGCCTGTTGGGGCGTTCGCTTTTTCTTGGATTTCTAATTGGCTCTGATCCCTTATATTTAGCTACATATTGAATTTTAGTCTTTCAACTGCATTAAATCTGTTTCTGCTGTGCAAGACTGATATATCTTTGCTGATCAGACTACAAATAGTGGAAATTTCCAGAAGGTGAGAAATTGGGAGGCGGAGGGGTAAATTATATTTTATTTAAGAAGAATTTTATTGTCACTGATCAGCTCAAAGTATTCTGAGATGTCAGAGATTTTTGTCTTGCCATTTCAGACAATAAAGTTTAATTATGTGGCACATTTCAGGAACAATGCAGTTCAAAGAGATTTACATCATAAAATCATAATTGACAATTCAGAAAACCAGTAACAAACATTACATTTTGATGAGTGCCATTAGTAATAAACATTAAATATGTTGGTCAGCGTTCCTTTTATTTCAGATATTGTTTAAGACAAATATTCTCCTCTGATGCTGACCTACAACAACCCATGATGCAGCACGGCTCATCTCGTTTTTATTTTGAAAACCGACATGCAAAATGAAGCAGTCACAACCCAGGTGATGCGAGGCATCGTTTGTTGCCAGTCACGTGGTTTTCAGCAAACCAACACAAGCCTCAAAGCGGGGCTTCATCGTACAGGCCCCCTTTTTACTTGTACACGCCTCGAAACCTACTGATTATTCATCACTTGTGCAGAACCTTTTCACCTCTTCTAGTGTCCAGCCCATTTGTGTAGTTTGAAAACAAGAAGCTAGTCTGAAATCTCTTTCTGTTTTGTTTTATTAGATATACAAAATGGAGTTGGAAGACCACAAGTGCAGTGTGTGTGAGAGGACTTCCTCTGTAAAGTCCAACGTCACTCAGCACCTGCAGCTTCAAGGTCTAATGGTGTGTGTGTGTGTGTGTGAGGTGTGCAAGTAGAGCTTGTCTCAGCAGCTCAGCAGCCACTGGGCTACAGGAAGTGGAAGACTCGGCTTCGTTCCTTCTCCAGCTGGCCAACGACGCCGACCGTCACCTGGTGCCGGCCAATCTGAGGCCGAAGGTCGCCTCTGGGGTCAGCGCTCTGCATGAGCACAACAGGTAGGCTCCTGACACTGTAAAGCGATACGAGCCTCAGTGGGGCTACACCGTGTTTGGCCAACGCCTGGGAGGCGACACACCTGAGACCAGAGCGACCCAAAAGACAAAGTTCTCCTGGATGAGGTAAACTCAGGCAGGACGGGTCACCAAGGACAGCCGTCTGTTGTACCTCATCAAGATGCTTAAAAAACGTCCACCTGCCAGAATAATATCAGGGATTCATTAGAGATTCATCAGTCCAGGTGCAGATATTTTATAGGTCAACCAATAAAAAGCCAATTTTGTAACTTTTTGCTTGTTTTTTTTTTTTTTTTACCTAATAATTAATATTTTGTTCACATTTTATGTGACTTTTGTTTGTTTCATTGTTATTTATGTTATTGTCATGTGTAATGAAGCCCTAGGCGAAAATTCAACCTGTAAGACTCTTCTGGCATCACCTATCACCGCGCCTTCACCCCAGCCAATCAGGACGCACCACCTCTCCACCTCGATCCAATCAACTGGCAAGAGCTCCTTCAAAAGGCAAAGCAACCACAGATCCACCCGCTTCAGCTGTGTTTCAACCCACCTCCTCCCCGTTTCCACCACCAGCCTCCCAGACGCCTCCAGGTCCCCTCAAACCTCCTCTCTCCAAGCTCCGCTCCACCCCCAGTAACTGGGCCCGGGGGAAGACCTACCTGAGCTTCGGTCGAGCCGATCATTCAAGCTCGCTGCGATTCTCAGCACGCACGTCTTCCGCCGGTGTCCGAGCGCCAAATTCTCGGTCCAATAAAATCATCTAACTGCTGCTTCTCTCTCTGTGTGAGTCTCTACAGGTTGAATGTTATTTAAGTGTGGTTGAACAAATAAAAGGTTTCATAAATATGAATCCTCTGTTTAATTCAATCTATATTTAGGTCATTTTGTCTTGGTTCCATAGCAAATCAGTCCATCATAATCAGAATCTCATTGTGTCCATCTTTACTTCATCTACATGTGACACATATACGAAGTTCTTACCAGTGACGAGAAACAACAGGTGAAAGTTTTTAGCCAGAAAACACAACCTACAGGTGAAATAAGTACCAGTTTAACACATTTCATCATTAAGTCACACTGTAAACAAGGAAGAAGGAAAAAGGAAAATCCTGCATAAATCAGCCTTAATTATTACAAAATAAACATTAAATTAACTTACAATTAAAGACTAAAACAATACTCTCTTGATCTCAGAAGTGTTTAACAATTTCTTTTTTCTTATAGTGTTTGGATATAATGTTACCACTGTTATGAACAAAGAACAGTTTCATCACATAACATAAAAAACTGTTTCTTAAAAAAATCATTTAAATTGAAAAGATGGTTTCTGAAAATGTTTCAAAGTTCATCAATTGACTCATGAAACAGGTAAAACAGATTTGTTACATTTAAATGTACTTGGCTTGACTTTATTTTTAACAAAAACAGTACATTTTGTGCATTAAAGTAATGGACAACATATTTAGTATTTGTTCTTATTTCATAGAATATTCCAAACAAAGGTTTTTAGTCTTGAGAAGCAAAAAAGAGTGCAGTAGGGGGTCAACTAGGTTTGTAACACCTTCAAAATGTCCTTTTTAATTTTATTTATTTTATTACAGATACCTGAAAAGTATAATTAAGTACAGTAATACTTCTTTTTTTACTTCAAAGCTCTGCATTTATACCTGGCGCATTTTGATTCAATGTTAAATTTTCACAAGATACATTTTTTGCTAATTTTGTTGTTTCAAAAAATAAATACTGAGAATAAGCAAGGTACTGGACACAGAATTTCTCATCTTGCGTGTTTATTCAGGAAGATTTTTGTTTAGCATGCAACAACAAGGAAATGTTGGGGATGTTGTTATAACATTTTGCTACATCTAAACTTCCAAAATTCATAGGAAGTCAGCTCAAAGAAAAAGCTGATTTATTAAATGAATTATGGATAGAAATTTAAACTTGCCAGCAATAAGTTAGAAAACAACAGCGGCATCAAAAGGAGCAGGGCGGGACTGACTCTACTGACGCTGTTGCAGTAGTCGCCCTGGCAGCACTTCATCATTTTTTCGTAGGTTACATCCCCCTGTGAAGGTGGGGGGCCTGGGCACATCTGCTTGGAGATACATCCCATCGTCATATTATCTCTTCCTACATTCATTGAGAAAATGAAGATAAAGTCACCATATGAGTAGCAGGTTTGGATCTGGTCTTCTGAGGATAAATATGAAGCATGCAACACTATTGGGCTCTTGCCTGAAAATGTGAAACAGTAGTTTTCATCCCCTTCACAGTTAAGAGTTTTCCTGCAGTTTTCTCCCTCACACGTGTAACACTTCTTTCCATTTGCACCGGACATGTAATCTAAGAGGCAGAGATAGTTATTCTATTGAAAATCAATGCAGAATTATATATTTTTGTTTTTGTCAATAATTTATTTCTCCTAAAATATCTGGGGAAAAAAAGAATTGAAACTGCATGAAAAGTTTGAAATAAAAAAAAGATTTGAAGCAAAAAAATTGAAACAAAAAAAAGGTCAAAGCTACTTTTCAGATTAAAGACTTTTTCAGTTTCAGATTATTCTTTATTTTTCAGATTCAAACTTTTGGCCCCGTTTTAGGATGGGATGTGGAATCATGACTGATAGCTCATCATGACACGTGGTTGTCATGGTGGCCTGACCACGACCGGCCAGACCACAGGCCAAATCTGCCCTCTACATTCAAATTATGGTTATATGTCCGAGAGGTGAGAAGAAGTACTTTCATTTAGATCTAAAAGACTATATATAGTCTGAAGAGTGAGGCAACTGTTCGGTTTTCTGCTGTCCTATAACAGAAACAACGCTTCTGTATTTCATTTGAAACCGATGCGATCCACCTTGTTTAATAGTTTACAGGTTTCCATATTTATTAGTATCACATTCTGATTATTGTTATTATTGTGAATGTCTTTTCTGAAAACCTACTGTATTAAAATTGATACTGTAACATATTTTGTTTTAAGGAGGGGTTTATTCGTGTCTTCTATAGTAGAATAAATATTATCCTTTTTAAAAATCAAATTCTGTCTTGGTAGTCTTTAATGTTAATACTGTAAAATCAATAAATTCTTTACAAAGTGTTTTAAGTGGTTGTCATCAATTTCCCAATTTTTTGCAAGACTGAATTAATCTCCATAGAAATACGATTGTTTAACAAGAAAACCTTGAATTCCAATGAAAATTGTCGCCATATTAGCATTTCCACAGACCTATTTTGTATATATATATATATATATATATATATATATATATATATATATATATATATATATATATATATATACACACACACTGCAAATGTTCGCTGAAAGTCCAAGGGTTTAATGGCGTTTAATTTCAATGTTTGGTGAACGTTGCCAGCGATCGTTCAGAGGATGGCTTAAAATGTTCTACATTTTAAATGTTCTACATTTTAAGAAGCAAAAAGTTTGTGAGTACTGTAAATTCAAGTTGTGCAAAGTATTGACAAATATAATAAGGGAATTAATTACCAGGTATTCGAGTGTTGCATAGGTCTTCTTTGCAGCAAGTGGCATTTCTCACTTCTCTGTAATTTCCGTAGTGGATGGAGGTTTCAACACACCATGGAGACGACATGCAGTGTTTGAGGTTCCAAACAGAAAAGACTCTGCCATCTACAGTCAAATAAAACAAATTTTAAAGTGAGGCAGTGCCAAACTCATAAGCAATTACAGGAAACCAGACGAAGACGTACCTTTAATTTCGACTTGTGTTGATGATACACAATGAGTGTCATATGAGTGGCAGTAAACTTTACTCTCGTTGCAATTTTTATTGGGATTCGACAAACATTCATAACATTGCAGGTTGTTAACTAATTAAAACAAAGAGAGAATGCACTTTTAAAGTATGAAAATGAAATAACAAAATCCTATTCTTAAGACAACAAAAAATGGCGGAGTCACATCAGCACTATCAGTGCGGGAAAAAAAATTAGATTATTAATGTAGTTTTTTAATGAAAGAAAAAATAAGTTTAATGAAATCACACTAAATTTAACGTTACAATAATATTAACCGTAATCAAAAACTTGCCTTCCGGTAGAAACAGCACTCCAAGCACCAAAGCGAAGAGGAACATTTTGCTGGTGAATTATAAGTGACTTATAATTGTCTCCGTTGACAAAATAGATTGAAAGTTGTTCTGTTTTTACCAGGGATGGGCTTTACTCTCAGCTTTACACCTCCTCTAGCCAAGCCGATTCTAATGTTTGTTTTCTCTCCCTCTAACGGTTGCGCTGCACACGCGTTGCCATAGAAACTGACAACACCCTTTCGCGACAATTCAAAATGCGCAAATATTACAAAGAGCAGAACATTAAGTCCTTTACAGAATTCTGTTTTTAGGCTTGACGTGTATTTTGTGATTATTAAAAGACAGCTGGTAGATTAGCTACGCTGCTATTAGCTAATCTAACAGCGGTGGTTAATTAGATAATTTAAACACCTGCTCTAATGATGATCTGTCAGAATTGTGTCTTTAGGTCGCCTTTTTTATTTTTTAATTGAACCGAAACACAATGAATTCCACATCACATCATGCTAGGGTTGTCAAAGTAAAGTAAGCATAGCCTACTTGTCCTCCCTTTTTTTCTTTTTGTTTTGACGTGGTCGTTCACTCTTATCCAACATGTATGCGACTTTAATGCGATCTCCAGTGTGAACTGTGTTGAGAAAAAAATGATTGTTTTTAGTGTTTAATACAGTTAATCTTACGGCATGTGTAAAAGGTATATTGAGCATTGCCATTTTGAACAAATTTCTTAATTTTGAACAGGTTTGTGTTAATGATTTAAAAACTAAACTATTGATGGGTAAGTATTCAAAGTACAAGAAGGAAAATACAGATCAAAAGGGAGCTCTCACTGAGGCTCCTGTTGTGTTATCAGAGAGGACAGGAGGCCATAAAATTAGCATCTCCGGCAGTATCACTTGAGCCTGGGAGAGAGAAGTTTGCTCGGTTCACGGAAGATCAAAAGTCTTCTAATATCTGGGACGGTGAAAACTGAATACAACATAGAATGTTAAAACCACTAACATTTAATTTCTAAGACATTTTTCTTAGTTACTAATAGCATGTTTTTTAATGAAAATTGTATTATCTAATTTTAAAATTACTAATCTAGTAAATGATGAATGTATTTGAAAATTTTATCTGTGACAATATCGGAATCAAATGGAAATTGTTTGAATGAAAATGTTTTGTTTAGTATTAGAAAATTGCTCAGGATTTATGCTAAATGGGGTTTTGGAAAATGATTGTGTTAACTTGTATACTTAGGATTGAATATTATGTTTCATAGGTTAGAAAAAGGAATTGTACTTCATTTTGTTCTGTTGATTTTATGTGTTACTTTTGGTTTAAGGCAGGACTCAATCTTTTGGGGTGCTAAGTGCAGAAGAGCAAAACTGGGTTTGTCAAGATAACCTTTCCCTGAACCAAATTACTGAATTTAAGTTTGTTCCTGGAAATCTATTTAGGGAGAAATAGCAGGAGACTTCAGATTTCACAGCTATCTGTGAAATACTTTTCTTATGTTTTTCTTTGCCCAGATGGCCTTAGAACCGTAGGAGGCCAGGACAAGCTCTCCGCTCTTTTTGTTAAAAGAGCAAATGACCTTTGATCTTTGCCGTAAATTAGTGGGAGTTCTAAGTTTTCCTGGGTGTCCAAGATAGCTTCCAGTTGGTCAAGCAGAGGTACGCCTTGTTTGAATATATTAAAGAGGAAAAACACGCCTACGTTATAAAAGTTCGTGCCCAGGAGTAATAATTCAAATAGCTGCCGCTTTTTGCCTTTTTGCACCAGCTCTCTCCAAAGACGCGTCTTTGCCTTTTCTTTTTCTTATCTTTTTTGTCTCAGGTAATGAATGTATGTCTCTGTTGTTCTGTAGTTGTGTTGTTAATTCATACGTTGTTTCTTATTGGATTAAACTCTGTAATTCTGTGACGTCAACACGCATTGTTGTTTTCCTTGTGGCTACACGTGGCTCGCCGAGAGGACCTGGGATCCAAGAGGAAGAGAGAGCCAAACTTTTTCCAAAGTTTGGCTCTCTTCCAAAGGAAGAGATATTTTAGATATCTCTTCCTTATCAATTGCAAACCAATGTTTCCCAACCCTGGTCCTCAAGGCACACTAACCTGCACGTTTTAGATGTTTCCCTGCTTCAACGCGACCTTTTCAGATGATTGCAATTCAGCAACGGCCTTAATCAGCGATCAACTGAAATCATATGTGCCTAAATCAAATGCCTAAATCGTGCAGGCAGTCAGTATAACTTGTGGACCAGGATTGAGAAATGTTTTTTGAATCCTGAAACACTTGCAGTGGCGTTGTTGTTGTCAGTTGTAATGGCAACGGGTCTGTAGAGCATTTTAAGCGACCAATGTAGAAGTGGCCTAAAAGGTAGACGACAGATAGTTTTGTGATTCTATGGAGCTAAATTGGGGTAATAAAAAAAGTTTGAAACTGAAAAAAAGATTAGAAAAAATGTTCAAAATTACTTTTTGGATTTATTTATTTATTTATTTTTTTAGATTTTTTTCAGGCTTCAAACGTTTTTTTTCAGATTTAAGCAGCGTGATTGACATTCCTGTCCTGGAGAACTGTCATGATTCCAGATCCCTTTTATCTACATCGCAACCCAAAACAGGGCAAAAGTTTGAATCTGAACTTCAGTCAGAGTAGTTCTGAATTTCTCTTTTTGTTTCAATACTTTTTTAGTTTCAAAGATTTTTTTATTTCAGATTTTTTTTTAATTCAGTTTCAACATTTTTCCAGATATTTTAGGTGAAACATGTTGACAAAAAATAAAAGCTTTGAACAAAAAAAAAAATGCTATAATTTTAAATTTCTTTTCAATGGAATAACTATCTTTGTATCTTTGAGTACAAGTTCACTCCAAATGGCAAAAAGAGTTTCACGTGTGAGGGAGAAAACTGCATGAAAACTCTTAACTGTGAAGGAAATGAAAGCCACTGCGTCACACAGCAACAAGAGCACAATATGGTTTTGTGTGCTTCATATTTATCCTCAGAAGAATGTTAAGACCAGATCCAAACATGCTACCCACATGGTAAGTTTATTTTCATTTCATCAGTGAATGTGGAAGGAAAAAATGTGACGCTGAAGGGATGTGCCTCCAAGTTGACAAAATACACATCAAGCCTAAAAACAAAATACTCATGGAACGGACTTAATGTTCTGCTCTTTGCGCATTTTGAATTATCACTTAAGGGTGTTGTCAGTTAATATGGCAACGCGTGTGCAGCGCAACCGTCAGAGAGAGAGAAAACAAACAAACATTAGAATTGGCTTGGTTAGAGGAGGTGTAAAGCTGAGAGTAAAGCCCATCCCTGGTAAAAACAGAACAACTTTCAATCTATTTTTTCAACGGAGACAATTCTAAGTCACTTATAATTCACCAGCAAAATGTTCCTCTTCGCTTTGTTGCTTGGAGTGCTGTTTCTACCGGAAGGCAAGTTTTTGATTGCGGTTAATATTATTGTAATTATTGTAATGTAATCATCTTCCTATGGAGATTAATTCAGTCTTGTAAAAAATTGGGAAATTATTGACAACCACTTAAAACACTTTACAGTATTAACATTAAAGACTACCAAGATAAAATATGATTTTAAAAAGGATAATATTTATTCTACTATGGAAGATACGAATAAACCCCTCCTTAAAACAAAATATGTTACAGTGTAAATTTTAATACAGTAGGTTTTCAGAAAAGACATTCACAATAATAATAATAATCAGAATGTGATACTAATAAGTATGTTAACCTGTAACCTAAAGAACAAGGTGGATCGCATCGGTTTCAAATAAAATGGGGCCAAAAGTTTGAATCTGAAAAATAAAGAATAATCTGAAACTGAAAAAGTCTTTAATCTGAAAAGTAGTTTTGACCTTCTTTTTGTTTCAATTTTTTTTGCTTCAAATCTTTTTTTTATTTCAAACTTTTCATGCAGTTTAATTTTTTTTTCAGATATTTTAGGAGGAATCAACAATCAAATTTTATTTGTATAGCACATTCCAGCAGCAAGGCATTTCAAGGTGCTTTACATAATTGAAGAAATAAAAAGAGTATGTGACATTAATAAATAGATGAAAAGTAAAGATGAAAACATTGTTTTCATGACAACTGTCATAAACATTCATAAAGACTTCTTTATGTTCATGACAGATGTTATGTTTATGACAATGTCATGTCAGTCTTATGCACACCCCTTCAAATAAAGTGTGACCAATATTTTAAATGTAGCTTGATTTGAGCATTTTGCTAACAAAATGTGTCACTTTGACCCTAATTGCTGCTGTTCAGCCTCTTGTGTTCACAAATGCATCAAATCACTCAATAAAAACTGTAAAAGCAAAGAATCATGGGTGATGAAAGAGGCCTGTGTCTTAAAAAAAAGATTCACTTCAGTTAAAATTTTACCAGATGTTTCTTTTAAATGTGTTTTAAACATCAAAATGGTTTTTCACATAATTGTGTGAATTTCTGTGAGTTTAAATTTTTGTTGTAATTTTACATTTACAGCAAATGCAAATGCTCTTCAACACCCACCACTGTAACATTGTTCTTTTTCAAAATAAAAGAAACAAACCATTTTCTTTTTAGACAGAGCGTAATTTTCACAGCTCGATAATAAACAAAATGATTTAACTTTCGGGAGCAATGTGAATTTTTGTAGATTAGAAACCAAACAGTTTTTTCTTAAAAAATATTAATAATAATAATCATCATCATCAACCTGGAAACAATGATGAGTCACTCCTTCTTCAGAAAATCAGTTTTATTTTATCAAGTTTGAAACCAAGTTTTCCTTTGAGCAAAACTAACTGCAAGCTTGTGCACTACAAAATCAGAAAATTTACCAGTTATCTTTTGTCTATTTTATAGTGCAAATCTCTGTTCACTTGAGATAAAGCAAAACTAATTTAAATGTAATTTTGCAGCAAAATATAGGAGCTGCTTGTTTTGAGTCAATTCCTTAATATTGATGAAAAAGTTCTTGTTTCATTGGCTGATTATTTCCGTTATTAAAGGGGAAAATGTTTTGTTAATAGTGAAATAATCTGTCAATGAAACAATAATTTTTTTCAAGTTTCTTTAGAACAAT
>NW_006800730.1:18181-41603 GCF_000485575.1 Poecilia formosa | reverse complement strand
TGCTGCTCTCTGTGACTCTCAAACTTCCCTCTGATTCTGTTTCAGACTGAAACTTCTTTGCATATAAACTGTGATGCTTTTCAATCTTTAACTGTTTATCCTCTTTCTGTTCCTGCAGCCATGTTTGCACCTGGTTTCTGAGTAAAGTCCTCCTTTCTCTTCTTCAGGTGTTTCAGTGAACTCAGGTGTTTCTCTGCAGAAGAGAATCATTGGAGGTCTAAACTGTGATGACGGGGAGCGTCTTCATCATGTTCGACTGGAGAGCAGCAAGGGTGATAAAAGGATCCGCTGTGGAGGATCTCTGATCCACCCTGAGTGGATCCTGACTGCAGCTCACTGCTGGAAGCCAGGATGGTAGGAAAGATACATGAAAACTTTTTTATTTGCAGATGATCAGGTTTTCTTTGTGTTCATTATAATCGAATCTTTTCTGCAGGTCTAACTTAGCAGTGTTAAAAGTTCATCCACAGACTGCTGGGCAGCAGATTCAGGTAATCCAATATGCTACTCAAAGGAAGAATGGCCTCATTTTGCTGAAGCTTCAGACACCAGTAACAGATGTCCGACCTGCTCAGCTACCAAACTGCAGGCGTGAACTTGGAAGGTAAGTATTTCTCTAATCAAAAACATGACTCCAGGTTTTCTGTCTCCACTCCTCCAGTCCTGCTGCCTCTGCTTCAGCACACCTGAGTCAGGTAATCAGGCCACCAGCAGAACCAGAACCCGTTTAGCTCAGGTGTGTTGGACCAGAGACACATGTAAAGGACGCAGGACACCATCACTGAGGACTGGAGGTGGACACTCCTGTGTCAGTGGATGAAATCCTTCATGGATTCATTTTCTGTTCTTTCATTGTTCTTCATAACAATAAATTTTCTTCTTTGTTATCTTGTATTTTTACATTTTATTCCTATTTTGTTTTAGAGGCGATAATGTTAAACTGGCAGGAGAGGGAGGAACAACACCCAGGCCCAATAATAAGCTATGTGAGAGAAATATTGAAGTTATGTTAATAAAATCTTTGTTTCTGTCTCTACAGAAAAGGTCAAGTGAAGAACATGTTTATGATTCTCATGTTTCTCTACAGTGCCCCTCACTGATGCTATTCCATCCCAACTTCAGTGTGTCAACATGAAAGTTGTTCAGGTTCCCTATAACCATCCGACATATGGGCATATATATGATGCTGAAACAACAAACAAGGATATGTGCAAGGTACAGTACTTGAGTTTCTTCAATATCTCTCTACAGCGATTAGAAGTCTTTTCTGTTTTACAACATGAATAAATATATTGATAAAATTTTTCTACAGGCCGACGTTGGTGGAGCAGCGATGCACAATGGCATGATTTATGGAGTGGCATTTTTTAGTGAACCACACTACACATGTCAGAGTCCAGTTGTAATCAAGGATGTGTGTGATTCCCTGGGGTGGATAAAAGAAACTGTTATTAAATAAAATTCTCATCAAATTTCCTCTCACATATAATTTTATAATTGTATCTTCATCAGTTTGATCCACATGTTTGTAGAATTAGAATAAATAAATTAATTGTTTTGTTTTTTGCTCACCTGATCTTCACCTCCCTAATGGAGTTTTCTCTTCACCTGAGAAATGAAAAATAAATCAATAAATGCATGAAAAGAAACATTTCCTGGCTTATTGTCTTTACATTCATGGTTCAGTTTTTTTAGTTGATATTTTCCCTGAAATGAGTCTAAAAACATGAGTTTTAAATCACATGAAGAGGAACACCAGAAGTAATTTATTTTATCAGTTTTTTTCTTTATTTTTGAACATGCAGCATCTAAACTCTGCAGCTCTGGAGTTTCTATTCCTGATTTAGTTCTAGAGAACTTTAAACTGCAACACGATCAAAGAGCTGTGCACAAAAATAATGAAACAGAAGTCACATAATGCAAAAATTAACAGATAATAAAATCCTAATAACTTAAATATAAAACATCACATTTTTAATAAAGATAAACAAATTTCAACAATTAAAAACAATTTAAAAGTCAAAATATGGAATGAAAGAAGTTTTAAGAAATTATTTATAAACAGATAAAACTAATTAATGGTATCTTCTAGTTGACACAAATATAACAAAAAATGATGGAACTTTTTCTCTATTGCAGTTACGTGTTAATTTTAATTTTAACTCTTTTTATAGGCTTACATAAAGCCATAAAAAGAATTATGATAAAATATTAACATAAAAATTGCTTGCAAAATAAAGGAGGAAGTGCAAAAATATTTTCTTTCACTGTTGAAATTAAAATCTAAATTACATGTTTATTATGTAAAACTTCTCAGAAACTACAATTTGGTTTTCAAAAGTTTAAGTAAATTTTGAAGTAACATCTGGAAAAAGTAAAAAGATGTANAAAGGATTCACTGTGGAGGATCCCTGATCCATTCTCAGTGGATCCTGACTGCAGCTCACTGCTGGAAGCCAGGATGGTAGGAAACAGACATGAAGACATTTTTATCTGCAGATGATCAGGTTTTCTTTGTGTTCATTATAATCTAACCTTTTCTGCAGGTCTAACGTAGCAATGTTAAAAGTTCATCCACAGACTGCTGGGCAGCAGATTCAGGTGATCCAATACGCTACTCAAAGGACAAATGGCCTCATTTTGCTGAAACTTCAGACCCCAGTAACAGATGTCCAACCTGCTCAGCTACCAGACTGCAACAATCGTCTTAAAGTGTAAGTCTTTCTCTGATCAAAACATGACTTCAGGTTTTCCCTCTCCACTCTTCCAGTCCTGCTGCCTCTGCTTCAGCACACCTGAGTCAGGTAATCAGGCCACCAGCAGAACCAGAACCCGTTTAGCTCAGGTGTGTTGGACCAGAGACACATGTAAAGGACACAGGACACCGTCACTGAGGACTGGAGGTGGACACTCCTGTGTCAGTGGATGAAGTCCTTCATGGATTTGTTCTTGCATTGTTCTTCATAACAATTAATTTTCTTCATTATTATATTTTTACATTGTTTTAGAGGCGATACTGTTAAACTGGCAGGAGAGGGAGGAACGACAACTGGCCCGAATAATAAGCGGTGTGAGAGAAATATTGAAGTTATGAGAATAAAATCTTTGTTTCTGTCTCTACAGAAAAGGTTGAGTGAAGAACATGTTTATGATTCTCATGTTTCTCTACAGTATCCCTCAGTGATGCTATTCCATCCCAACTTCAGTGTGTCGACATGAAAGTTGTTCAGGTTTCCTATATCCATCCGACATATGGGCATATATTTGATGCTGAAACACCAAACAAGCATATATGCAAGGTACGGTATGTAAGTTTCTTCAGTATCTCTCTACAGCGATTAGAAGTATTTTCTGTTTTACAACATAAATAAATATATTGATAAAATTTTTCTACAGGCCGACGTTCATGCCATTGGAGCAGCGATGCACAATGGCATGATTTATGGAGTGGCATTTTTTAGTGAACCACACTACACATGTCAGAGTCCAGTTGTAATCAAGGATGTGTGTGATTCCCTGGGGTGGATAAAAGAAACTGTTATGAAATAAAATTCTCATCAAATTTCCTCTCACATATAATTTTATAATTGTATCTTCATCAGTTTGATCCACATGTTTGTAGAATTAGAATAAATGCATTGTTTTGTTTTGTTTTGTTCTCACCTGATCTTCACCTCCCTAGTGGAGTTTTCTCTTCACCTCAGAAATGAAAAATAAATCTATAAATGCATGAAAAGAAACATTTCCTGGCTGATTGTCTTTATGTTCATGGTTCAGTTTTTTCAGTTGATATTTTCCCTGAAATGAGTCTAAAAACATGAGTTTTAAATAACATGAAGAGAAACACCAGAAGTAATTTATTTTATCAGTTTTTTGCTTTATTTTTGAACATGCAGCATCTAAACTTTGCAGTTTTGGAGTTTCTATTCCTGATTTAGATCTAGAGAACTTTAAACTGCAACACGACCAAAGAGCTGTGCACAAAAATAATGAAACAGAAGTCACATAATTCAGCAATTAACAGATAATAAAATCCTAATAACTTAAATATAAAACATCACATTTTTAATAAAGATAGGAAACAAATTTCAACAATTTAAAAGTCAAAATATGGAATGAAAGAAGTTTTAAGAAAGTATTTATAAACAGATAAAACTAATTAATGGTATCTTCTAGTTGACACAAATATAACATAAAAATGATGGAACTTTTTCTCTATTGCAGTTACGTGTTGTTAATTTTAATTTTAACTCTTTTTATAGGCTTACATAAAGCCATAAAAATAATTATGATAAAATATTAACATAAAAATTGCTTGCAAAATAAAGGAGGAAGTGCAAAAATATTTATTTTCTTTCACTGTTGAAATTAAAATTTAAATTACATGTTTATTATGTAAAACGTCTCAGAAACTACAATTTGGTTTTCAAAAGTTTAAGTAAATTTTGAAGTAACATCTGGAAAAAGTAAAAAGATGTACTGCTAGTCAATTAGTCTTTATGGTTATTAAAACGATTTGCCAATTCATGTTGACTGTTAGTGGCTGTTTTCTTTTCTCATTAACTGATTTGACAATAGACATTTGTTTCAGTGTATTCGGAGTGCAGTGCTTCAAAAAGTCTCTTTTCATTGGATTTCTATTGGCTCTCTGATCCTTTATATTTTTACTTATCAGGCCAGAATTTTACTCTTCCAACAGCTTTAAGTGTGTTTCTGCTGTGCAAGACTGATATTTCTCTGCAGTATAAAGAAATAGTGGAAATTTCAAAAAGGTGAGAATTTTGGAGGTGAATAGGGTTGATTATTTTTATTTAAGAATCTTGTGAGCATCATCTCAAAGTATTCCCAGATGTCAGATTTTTTTTCCTCTAGCTGGCTCCATTTCAATCACGTTTATTTGTGTAGCACATTTCAGCAACAATGGAGTTTCAAAGTGCTTTATATAATAAAAACACAAATATAAAGTCATAAAATATATCAATCAACAATTGAGAAAACCAGTAACAAACATTACATTTTGATGAGTGACATAATCAAAATTATTAACACACATGTTTGTTAAGGTTCCTTTTATTTCGGCTACAGCTAAAGACAAATATGCGCGATCAAATACAACCCATGAAGCGGCACGGCTCATCATGCTTTTATTTTGAAAACCGACACGCAAAATGAAGGAATCACGTGACCCATGCAATGCTAGGCATCGTTGTTATCAGTCACGTGGTTTTCAGCAAGACGAAGCGGGAAGCGGTTTGGATGAATGGAAAAAAAATTGTTACACAAAAGTGTTTCGCTGTAAAGATGGTTTGTAGTGTGTTTTGTTGCAACCTGAAGAGTGAAATAAGCTTCAGTGGAGTTTGATAACAAATATAGGTTCATGTCTGGTTGAACGATGTGTTGCCCAGTTGATTATTTTTTCTTTTATGGGGGGTGTGGTATGGAGGTTATTGTAATCCATGGGGTGGTGGGGGCCAGAAAATCTTTGGGAATCACTGTTCTAAGGTTTGTGAAACTTCTGTTAAAACATGCAGACNGCTCTCCAGTCGTACTGGTTAGCTTAGCTCCTAGCTCTCCAGTCGTACTGTTTAGTCCTGGTTAGCTTAGCTCCTAGCTCTCCAGTCGTACTGTTTAGTCCTGGTTAGCTTAGCTAATGTTTCAGTCTTCGTGTCGGTTGCTACCGGTCTTTAGCTGTGTGCTAACTTCTCTGCCGTGCAGCCTGTTTTGGACTGTTGAGCTTCATCATTAAATTCATCATTTAATGATGAATTCATTGCGTCATCTCCTCACCACCTCAACCACACCACTCCTGACATGTTTGTGGCAACTAGAAGCTACCAATAATTAGTTTAACCTGTTTTTAAACATTTTAACTGATTTTTTTTTCCAGATTTCAACTTTTAAAATGTTTTTAACTTTGTTTTCTTTAAATCATTAAAAATGTGATGGTTTTCTATTATTTTTACATTAGGATTTTACTTGTTAATTGCTGAATTATGTGACTTCTATTTCATTATTTTGGTGCACAGCTCTGGTCATGTTGCAATTTAAAGTTCTCTAGAACTAAATCAGGAATAGAAACTCCAGAGCTGCAAAGTTTAGATGCTCATGTTCATTTCTGATGTAAAATAAAAACAAAAACTGAATAAACTGAATGAATTACTTCTGTTGCTCCTCTTATTTAAAACTCATGTTTTTAGACTCAGTTCAGGGAAAATATCAATTGAAGAAACTGAACCATGAATGAGCCAGGAAATGTTTCTTTTTCATGCATTTATTGATTTATTTTTCATTCTGAGGTGAAGAGAAAACTCCATTAGGGAGGTGAAGATCAGGTCAATTCATTCTAATTCTACAAACATGTGGATCAAACTGATGAAGATACAATTATAAAATTACATGATAGAGGAAATTTGATCATTTTATTTCATAGTAGTTTGTTTTATCCACCCCAGGTAGTTACACACATCCATGATTGGCACTGGTCCAGTCTTTGGATAGCGTGGTGCACCACCAGTAATCACTCCATAAATCATGCCGTTGTGCATCGCTGCCCCACCAACGTCACGCTGTAGAAAAATTCATATCAATACATTTGTTTATGTTGTAAAACAGAAAAGTCTTCAAATCGCTGTGGAGAGATAATGAAACAAACTTACATAGGATATAAACTTGGTAGGGGCTTCAGCAGAGAATACAATCCCATATAACCCGGTAAAGTAGGAAAGAATAACTTTCATTCTGAGACACTGAAGATGTGATGGAATAGGAGCATTTCTCACTGTAGAGAAACATGAGAATCATAAACATGTTCTTCACTCAACCTTCTCTTTAGAGACAGACAAAGATTTTATTTTCATAACTTCAATATTTCTCTCACGTAGCTGATTTTTGTGGCCAGTTGTCGTTGCTCCCTCTCCTGCCAGCTTAACAGTATCGCCTCTAAAACACAAGAATAAAATGTAAAAATATAACAATGTAGAAAATTGTTATGAAGAACAATGAAAGAACAGAAAATGAATCCATGAAGGACTTCATCTACTGACACAGGAGTGTCCACCTCCAGTCCTCAGTGATGGTGTCCTGCGTCCTTTGCATGTGTCTCTGGTCCAACACACCTGAGCTAAATGGGTTCTGGTTCTGCTGGTGGCCTGATTACCTGACTCAGGTGTGCTGAAGCAGAGGCAGCAGGACTGGAGGAGTGGAGAGAGAAAACCTGAAGTCAAGTTTTGATCAGAGAAAGACTTACTCTTTAAGACGATTGTTGCAGTCTGGCAGCCGAGCAAGTCGGACATCTGTTACTGGTGTCTCAAGCTTCAGCAACATGATGTCATGGAACTGTCTAAAGGTCTTATAAATCACAGGAGTTTGTTGGATTTGTTGTTGCTGCTGCCCAGCAGTCCGTGGATGAACTTTTAACGTTGCTTTGATAACCCTGTAGAAAAGGTTAGATTATAATGTACAGTTTTTATCTGCAGATAAAACTGTCTTCAAGTCTGTTTCCTACCA
This sequence comes from Poecilia formosa, assembly GCF_000485575.1. Lineage (NCBI taxonomy): Eukaryota > Metazoa > Chordata > Actinopteri > Cyprinodontiformes > Poeciliidae > Poecilia > Poecilia formosa. The sequence goes on along the minus strand of NW_006800730.1, from coordinate 34,097 downwards.
TCCTGGCTCCGACTTCCAACAGTGAGCTGCAGTCAGGATCCACTGAGGGTGGATCAGAGTTCCTCCACAGTGGATTTTTACATCACCATTGGTGCTCTCCAGTCGAACATGATGAACATGCTCCCTGTCATCACAGTTTCGACCTCCAACGATTCTCTTCTGCCGAGAAACATCTGAGTTCACTGAAACACCTGAAGAAGAGGAAGGAGGACTTTACTCAGAAACCAGGTGCAAACATGGCTGCAGGAACAGAAAGAGGATAAACAGTTAAAGATTGAAAAGCATCACAGTTTATATACAAAGAAGTTTCAGTCTGAAACAGAATCAGAGGGAAGTTTGAGAGTCACAGAGAGCAGCAGCCTCCCTGGAACCAGTGGACGTGTCTCCAGTGTCCCCAGTGTCCCCAGTGTCTCCAGTGTTTCCATAGTTTCCGACTCACCCAGCACCAGCAGCAGCAGCAGAACCTTCAGCAGAGCCATTGCTGGTCCAGCTTCCTGTGAATGTCTGCAGTCCTGGAGCAGCTTTTAAACTCTGTTCACAACTTCCTGCTGGACAGGAAGCCACCAATCACAGGACAGACACCGATCTGTCCAATCACAGGACAGACACCGATCTGTGCTGTCATCTGCATAAAGAGGAACTTTAACATCTCATCGTTGTAAAGAAACTTGAAAAGTTCTTGTTCCATTGACATTTCATTTGACTAACCAAATATTTTCCCCTTTTATAATTTAAATAATCAGCAAATGAAACATTAACTTTTTCATCAATAATAAGGAATTGACTCAAAACAAGCAGCTTATATATTTTACTGCAAATTTACTTGTAAATCAATTTGACCTTATCTGAGGTGAACTGAGAGATTTGCGCTAGAAAATAGTCTAAAAACAATTTGTAATTTTTCTGTTTTTGTTGTGCACACCTTGCAGTAAGCTTTGCTCAAGGGAAAACTTGATTGTATTTGTTACCGGCACCAGGCCTAGGGGAATCTGGGCCAGTATCAAGTGGTGCACAGGCAGATGAATCCTGTGCAACCAAGATCTGTGGATCACAGAGGAAGCGAGCTGAAACAATGTTACTCTGGCAAGCGCTCGTTTAGTCTGAGCTGCCCATTTTCAATTAAAGAAAAACAAACAAATAACTAAATATCTATCCATCCATCCATTTTCTTCCGCTTCATCTGGGGTCGGGTCACGGGAGGAGCAGCTTCAGAAGGGAGGCCCAGACTTCCCTCTCCCCAGCCACTTCTTCCAGCTCCTCCGGGGGNTGGAGGTTATTGTAATCCATGGGGTGGTGGGGGCCAGAAAATCTTTGGGAATCACTGTTCTAAGGTTTGTGAAACTTCTGTTAAAACATGCAGACTGTCAAACCTCTCACTACAGAGCAGAAGAGGACAGAGGCTGATTTTTATAACCTTTGTTGAGGTAGATGAGATCAGAGGATAAGATTGGCTTCACATGTAAGTATTGGCAGATCACCAATTCCCCAAAATTAAGGAAATCGGCGCCCTATAAATGAATCCTATATTACACATGCATATAGGATATAATGTAAACAACACTGAGAGAGATGTGATAAGTTTATTGGAATAATTGTGAATGATCTAGTCGTCCGACTGTTGATTACAATAATCCACATTATTAGCAGAAATGGGAGGACAACAAAAGGAGGCTTGGGCCGGCCCTGCCGTCCACTATGGAGCTTACAGAGTGGTAGAAAAGAGCAGCTGCTGCGACGGAGACATCTGCAATGCCCGAATTAACTACACAGAACCTGGTAATTAATTTGTTTTGTTTAAATTGCTTTTCACTGCTTTGAACAATTAGAATTTACAGTGCTGACAAACTTTTTGACCCATTTCATAAATGGGTTAAAAGTAGAATTCAGTTACAGTGAAGAGAAGAAGAAAAATTGTTGAACTAACTTATTTGACTTGCTTCAATTGATGGCTAGAAATTAAATTCAGTTTATCCAACTTAATTTATTAAGGGGGCGAGAGTCCAGAAAACAAAACTTAGTCCATACAAAAAACTACCCAACCAGCGTGGGCGAAGAACCAGGAAGCGGGTCGGGCAGCCGACGCTGGCGGAGGAAGCGGAGTCCTTGAGGCGGATCCGTGTTGAACATTTATGCTTGCCATTAAAATATCTAGTTAGCAACTACACTAAATATTAAGTTTACTAATTATTTAGCTCAAAACTAAATATTTAGCTAGTGTTGAGGAAAGTAAATATTCTTAGTGTTTAATACAGTTAAATCTTACGACATGTGAAAATAGTGGATTAAGCTAGAGTCCTTTGGATAAAATCTTAGAGGGCTTTAAGTTAGCCCTGCAGAAAAGAATGTCTGTTATGCGGGAGGAACCACGTCATAAATTAACTCTCGCACAAAGGCCGTGTCTCAAATGAGCAGGGAGCCAGGAGATCTTCCTCAGAGAAAACACTAAAACTTAAGAACAAAACTAACAATACAATACTGACAATAATTGCAATTTAGTCAGTAGAATACCAGTTAGTTAAAATTAACATCATTTGAAGTAGTCTTAATTTGTAGCTTTACAGTAACAACTACATGGAGTCCAAGAGGATGCAGAAGTTCTGAACCACTTTGCGTACCAGGCTTCATGTCAATTTAAAATTACTGCACTGATCTGTATTAGGAATTACACAACAGGGAAATAAAATAGGTTTAAGACAGGTTTGCTATTGGTTGAACTCTGGTAAAAGACTAGAGGCTTTGTTCCAACCAGGAATTAGGAGGGACATCACATTTCAAACTGGCATGAGAAGAGCTTGCTCTAAATGACCTTTGCTCTCCCTTGTCTAGATAGAGAAGTGCTGTAGCACTGAAATTAAAGAGGTCTCAGAAGGTAATAAAATTGCCCAAACTGAGTAATTTGAAACTGGATCTATCCATTTCAAATTACCTTCTTAATTGCAATTAAGAATTAAGAACACACCTTAATTGCATAATTGCATAAATTAAAACAAAGGAAACACCCTTTTGTATAACAGTAAGGGCCCCAGAGGAACATATCAGATTTGCTTTTGCAACTCTCCAAAGACGTCTTTGCCTTGTTTTTTTTTCCTTATCCTATTAGTCTCAGGTAAATTAAGGTCTGTCTTCATGTGTATGAAGTGTCTGTGTTGTTGATGTGATTTTATACTTTTGAATGTTGGAATAAACCCTGAAAATGCATGGCGTGGAGCTCTGATTGTTAACTCTGTATGGCTTGTATTTCCACGCATTGCGTCATTAAATCCTGGAGGATAAGAAAATACAACGAGTCAGAACTTGATGATTTTTACTCTCTTAAACTAGCAAATAATATTTATCTTGCTAGGTAATTATTTAGCGCAAAGCTAAACGTTTAGCTCCCTCTGATCTTCTCCAAAGACCGAAAAGGTTTGAGTATTTGTCCATTTAATGTTTCTAAAGTTTAAGTTATCATTAGAAAATGTGTTCAAAACTGCTAGAATTTACCAGAATAATTCAACATATCCATGCAGATATTATTGTTTTCTACATGAACTCTCTGATGGACATTTTAGTTTTGTTGTCTTTAATGATGAGTTTTAAAACAAAAAAAATATGTTTAATATTTTACTGGAAATCCATTATTTTCTTCACTAATAATTAGAAATAAACACAAGAGTTACAATCGGATCAGACAAAATACATTTATTTTCTAGTTATGTGACAGTGGATATTATTGCGGATTATAACAAACAGCCATTTGATTTCTTCAGAAAAAAAGTATCCTCACAGTTTGATTTACAAATTAACTTTAATCACCAAATAATCCAGAGCTGCATGAGATGTCTCATGTTCATCCAATATNACCCCAAGGGGTTCCCAGGCCAGCCGAGAGACATAGTCCCTCCAGCGTGTCCTGGGTCTTCCCCGAGGCCTCCTCCCGGTGGGACGTGCCTGGAACACCTCACCAGGGAGGCGTCCAGGAGGCATCCTGACCAGATGCCCGAGCCACCTCAACTGGCTCTACTCTGAGTCCCTCCCGGATAACCGAGCTTCTCACCCTATCTCGGAGAAGGCACTCTACCCTTTTCCGGCTCAAGACCATGGCCTCGGATTTGGAGGCACTGATCCTAAATAAAATACAATTATATATTATTATATAATATAATTTAAATCCAATCAACATCCAGAGTTTCCACAAAGAAATAAAATAAAACAAAGTGCACTCTAACCCTAACCCTAGCAAAAAATGAAGAAAATCTAATCCTAAATTTACATAACCAAACTGAACAAAACATTCCATTTACAACACAGTAAATACCAACGTTTGTGTCAGTTACAACAGTTTTCTTAATCACTAATGTGTGTCAGTTATAACCATTACAGCAGTTACAAAGGAGATCAAGCACTTTTATGAAAAAAATACTACAACACTACGAAATACAATATGTTAACTAATCGTTATATATTTACAGAACATTTTAAATGGGCTATTAAAAGTTTCCGTCTATCTTACCTGTGGATCACAAAGGAAGCGAGTTGATCACAGAGAATGCGGATGCCCAGAGCCAGGAAACGTTCTTCCTGTTAGACCCACAGCGGCACGAGAGCGCCCCCACTGACAACAACAAGCACGTCTATATACATAAAAAGGAAGAAGAAATAACCAAGATGTTGCACAGGGTAAAGTATGATTGTTTTCTTTTTAATTCTTTTTTGTGGTTTGCATGTTTGAATTGTTTTTGTTTTCCCCTTTAGCAACCCAAACATGCTGGGCTGGGCTGAAGGCGGTCGTATAAGGAGGCAGAGCGCACGGATTGCGTTCCGTAATCAGTGAGTTCAGGTGTCAGCAGAGGCTGATTGAAGCCAGAATAAAAGGAACCTGGATGGAAGGAGAAGGGCGAAGAATGATCCTGTGATTGCCAGAGACGGATGCGCCGCCGAGCGAGGGGCGGATGGAATCCGCACGCCAGGCGCGAAGTGCAGAGAGATGGGCCGATGGCTCAGTGCAGAGGATCGCGGCAGAAGGGAACCTGCCCGAGCCTATGAGGTCAGTCTGAAAAGGGGCGTGGGACGCCGAAGAGCGGAACAGTGCTGGAGCGTCGCAGAGTCAGCTAAGGATCGAAAAGTGAGCATCTTATAGACAGATTGCCATCACCTGGAGCAGCGTGATGAGTAGAGCCCAACTGGTGACTTCCTTTAAGGACAATTACTGAACTTTGGATTTTGTTAAGAAGAAAAGGACTGTTTTATTGTGTCACTACTAAAAGTGACCCTTTGTAATAAAATACATTAAATTTGACTGTTTAGGGTTGGGGTTAGGGTTGGGTTTTTGAGTTGTACCAAGAACGAAAGGTGGGGCTTTATTGGTCACAAAGACAAAAAACAAGACCAATTCTGATTCAAAAATAAGGATATATTCATTTTTTTAATATTTACTGTTGCTCAACCCACAACTACACTCTCTCCTGTTTTAAAAGATGCCTCGAGACATCCAGAGTAGAAATCACAAATATAACTTGTAAATAACTGCTAAATTGGAAAATTCTCATTTTTCATTGGTCCAACAGTGGCTTTAATTTAGGCTTTTATTTTAAAGAACGGTAGATTTCCTCTTTGTTTGTTCTGTGGTTACTTAGCAACACCCTGCGAGATGAGACAACTTTAGATTATAAAGAAACCTGGGGAAAATCTTTGAAATGGCACCCTCGGAAAGCAGAATGAGTTTTCACGGTGTCAATGGAAAGAAAGGTTGAGATTAAATTGCACCCGTTTGAAACTCCCAGCGTCTGGATGTTCAGTCCGAGAGGCCGCTACAAATATAAAAAGTCATGTCAGTCGCTTGAAATGTCTATCATTTGTCAAAGTATCATTGCCCTAAAATATCCATATTGGCACACATTCAGATGTAGCAGAGTAAGACGGTATGGGGCAAGGAATTCATGCAATCATTAGATTTACTCCAGGTTGCAATGGGTGATGGGATGGTTGACCCAAGCGATCATATGTGAAGACCTCTGTAGGTTTTACAGCTCTGGCTGACCTGCTTACTGGCAGCACTTCTTCCTCTGGTGTCTGCATGCCAGGTTCGGAACTATCACCTCCATTTTCCACCTCATTCTCCATTGATGGTTCTTCATACAGTTCTTCAGTTAAGCCGTTTTACACTGCGAGGAATGGAACGGCACGGAACGGGTTCAAAGTAGGGCCGACCGTGTTTGCATTAGAACTCTTGACCCGGTTCTACCCAGCTCCTTGGAATCACAACAGCTGTGGTTCCAATTGGGCCGGCCAAGCGGGCTGCTTAGAATCAGCAGCTGATTGGTTTAGCGTCAGCCGTTGGTGGTTTTGCAGTCAGCCGTTGATCGGGTCTAGCTGGCTCTCACTAAACTGCTCTTACTGTATTTTGTAAAGAGTGCTCTTTTTAATATTTTTATTATTAATATTTTAAATTTGCAATGAATTCCCCTCAATATTCTGCTGTTACCTGGTCCCATAATGAGGTAATTTTTTCCTCTGCTCACTCCCTGATAAACGAGTACAGAACGAACTAGATCGGTCAACGAGGAAAGAGAAAGTTTTCCGCCGCATCTCTGAGGAAAAGGCTTCGGCCACTGCATCAAAACCGTTGTTTAGTTTAAAAAAATAATGACGTCAGGTTCAGCTTCGATGCCGCCCTCAGTTATATGTAAACACAACAGGGCTGCAGTATGGGTGGAACCAGACCGAAGCGTGCCGTTCCCTTCTGCTCTGTTCCTTGCAGTGCGAAAGCGGCTTCAGTGGTGCCACTTTAGGTACCACCAACACAGTGGTTCTGGGACCACTGTTGGATTTCAGCATCCTGCGTTAAATGTCCTGCACTCTGAAGCTACTGCTGAGATTACTGTGGACATTTGCTCAGAAACATGAAGGATTGCTTTACTCCTTTCATGAACAGGAATAGTTCTGAGGACATAGTTGTTCTCCTTCAGAATTTTCATATTTCTACTCAACTGTCAGATTGTCATGATTCTGGTATTCATTCTTTTTTTCGTGTTTTGTTTGAGGATTTAATTTGTTTATCTTGTTCAAAGGGCAATTCATTAACATGTAGCAGTAGATTCCGATGCAAAACACGAAATGTTTTGTTCCCAGTTTCTGGTTGTACACGGTAGATAGGCCCATCACCGATCCTGTTAACAACTCGATGAATATTTTTCTCCCAATAAGTACAGAATTGTTCCTTGTATCTGTTTTAGCCACTGCTCATAATGGGGGGTGACTGCCCTGAGGGCCCCGATGACCACAGGCACCACTGTGGTCTTCACCTTCCAGTTCCTCTCTGAGGCCCTGGTATTTCTCCAGTTTCTCGTGCTCCTTTTTCCTGATCTTGCAGTCACTTGGTATTGCTACATCCACCACAATTGCTTTCCTCTGTTATTTATCCACCACCACAATGTCCGGTGGTGGTGCATGCCAGGTTTGGAACTATCCCCTCCATTTTCCACCCCATTTTCCATTGATGGTTCTCCATACAGTTCTTCAGTTAAGCCGTTTTTGCACTGCAACGAATGGAACAATTACCATTTTGTCTGTCTGGATCTGGAAGTCCCACAAGATGTTATTTATTTTGGGAATGCACACAAACCACTAAAGTGGATACTGGTGCAGTATAAAATACACTGCCAACTACTGGCCATCCACTGAAAGTTCAAGAAAAGCATGCCGACCCACTCAGGAATACCCAGTCCCTCCTTCTGCTGTAGAAACTCTTGCAGGTAAAAATATTTTATGACATGAAGTAAAGACTAAAACTACTGATGTAGTTTCCAAATAACTTTGTATTTGGAGAAATTACAAATCATCACCTGTCCACTAGAGTGGACGTCATGCATCAGTGGCAATATTTTGACAGGTATTTACTGACATTACTCTGACTATAGATACAANAACTTCTGCTGTAGAAAAAAATTAAGTAAACACTACATTTACAGCGAACCCTTGTTTTTCTTAGGGGTTGCGTTCCGAAAATAACCCGTGATAGGCAAAATCCTTTTTTACAGTTATTACACAGCATACATAAATACTCTACATTGAAACCAAAGAACAAAACCTGTTTTCAGGTCAGCGGATGTGCGTGTTCATCAATCGGGCCTTAATCTGATCCGCAGTCGTAGCATTAAAGCGTCTCCTCCAATCTGCCCCGAGAGATTCACAGCTGGATCTATGGCAGAGCGATGGAGCTCGTCAAGCGAGCCTCCGGTCGGGTTCTGCTGCCTCTGGCCACAGATTTTTTAATTTTTAATTTTTTTTTCCAGCAGACATTGAAAGTTTCAGTTTCCATCTCCTGAGTGGCCAATCTGTATTAAACACCGTAACGTTATTGGCACTCGGGTAGCGCGAAGATTGTTTTTACCCATCATATGGTCAATCAACCAGCGGTCAATCAGGGCGAAGAACACTGTAGGAAAAAAAACTGCACAAAAAAATCTGCGAAGCAGCGATACCGTGAAAAGTGAACCGCATTACAGCGAGGGTTCACTGTATGTGAAATAATTTATAAAAAGCAACTGAGTAATTTGTAGAATGGCTGTAGCCTTGAGTTTATCTAGGTGTATCTGAGACTTCAGATCTCATGCCTGTCCTCAAATTGCCTCAGCATTGAAAAGGTGGATTTATTTAAATGAGACAGTTTAGTCAAACATGTGCGACACTTAACCTGCAGAACAAAATATGAAAGTAAACTAAGAGTCAGTTTCAGCTGAATTTGGATTCAGATCAAGTAGAAACTGGAACCGGATGAAACAACAAAAATGAAAACTAATTTATTTTCCAATATAAGATCAAAATGGTCCCACACTGTGGAAACCTTTCGTCTGAGGCTGCTCCATAAAAGATCAAGAATTTGTTTGGCTAATGCTTTTGACAGATTCGCTTCCTTATAAACACAGTTTGGCATCCAGTGTCATTTCGAAACAGTTCCTGTATTGGTCACGTGACTTGCTGAAACCAATACGCCTACTGACACAGGTGTTGGTCTGTGGGTTTGATACATGCACCAGTGCGTCGGTGTTGCTGGACCCATCACTAGTCGTACTGTTTAGTCCTGGTTAGCTTAGCTCCTAGCTCTCCAGTCGTACTGTTTAGTCCTGGTTAGCTTAGCTAATGTTTCAGTCTTCGTGTCGGTTGCTACCGGTCTTTAGCTGTGTGCTAACTTCTCTGCCGTGCAGCCTGTTTTGGACTGTTGAGCTTCATCATTAAATTCATCATTTAATGATGAATTCATTGCGTCATCTCCTCACCACCTCAACCACACCACTCCTGACATGTTTGTGGCAACTAGAAGCTACCAATAATTAGTTTAACCTGTTTTTAAACATTTTAACTGATTTTTTTTTCCAGATTTCAACTTTTAAAATGTTTTTAACTTTGTTTTCTTTAAATCATTAAAAATGTGATGGTTTTCTATTATTTTTACATTAGGATTTTACTTGTTAATTGCTGAATTATGTGACTTCTATTTCATTATTTTGGTGCACAGCTCTGGTCATGTTGCAATTTAAAGTTCTCTAGAACTAAATCAGGAATAGAAACTCCAGAGCTGCAAAGTTTAGATGCTCATGTTCATTTCTGATGTAAAATAAAAACAAAAACTGAATAAACTGAATGAATTACTTCTGTTGCTCCTCTTATTTAAAACTCATGTTTTTAGACTCAGTTCAGGGAAAATATCAATTGAAGAAACTGAACCATGAATGAGCCAGGAAATGTTTCTTTTTCATGCATTTATTGATTTATTTTTCATTCTGAGGTGAAGAGAAAACTCCATTAGGGAGGTGAAGATCAGGTCAATTCATTCTAATTCTACAAACATGTGGATCAAACTGATGAAGATACAATTATAAAATTACATGATAGAGGAAATTTGATCATTTTATTTCATAGTAGTTTGTTTTATCCACCCCAGGTAGTTACACACATCCATGATTGGCACTGGTCCAGTCTTTGGATAGCGTGGTGCACCACCAGTAATCACTCCATAAATCATGCCGTTGTGCATCGCTGCCCCACCAACGTCACGCTGTAGAAAAATTCATATCAATACATTTGTTTATGTTGTAAAACAGAAAAGTCTTCAAATCGCTGTGGAGAGATAATGAAACAAACTTACATAGGATATAAACTTGGTAGGGGCTTCAGCAGAGAATACAATCCCATATAACCCGGTAAAGTAGGAAAGAATAACTTTCATTCTGAGACACTGAAGATGTGATGGAATAGGAGCATTTCTCACTGTAGAGAAACATGAGAATCATAAACATGTTCTTCACTCAACCTTCTCTTTAGAGACAGACAAAGATTTTATTTTCATAACTTCAATATTTCTCTCACGTAGCTGATTTTTGTGGCCAGTTGTCGTTGCTCCCTCTCCTGCCAGCTTAACAGTATCGCCTCTAAAACACAAGAATAAAATGTAAAAATATAACAATGTAGAAAATTGTTATGAAGAACAATGAAAGAACAGAAAATGAATCCATGAAGGACTTCATCTACTGACACAGGAGTGTCCACCTCCAGTCCTCAGTGATGGTGTCCTGCGTCCTTTGCATGTGTCTCTGGTCCAACACACCTGAGCTAAATGGGTTCTGGTTCTGCTGGTGGCCTGATTACCTGACTCAGGTGTGCTGAAGCAGAGGCAGCAGGACTGGAGGAGTGGAGAGAGAAAACCTGAAGTCAAGTTTTGATCAGAGAAAGACTTACTCTTTAAGACGATTGTTGCAGTCTGGCAGCCGAGCAAGTCGGACATCTGTTACTGGTGTCTCAAGCTTCAGCAACATGATGTCATGGAACTGTCTAAAGGTCTTATAAATCACAGGAGTTTGTTGGATTTGTTGTTGCTGCTGCCCAGCAGTCCGTGGATGAACTTTTAACGTTGCTTTGATAACCCTGTAGAAAAGGTTAGATTATAATGTACAGTTTTTATCTGCAGATAAAACTGTCTTCAAGTCTGTTTCCTACCATCCTGGCTCCGACTTCCAACAGTGAGCTGCAGTCAGGATCCACTGAGGGTGGATCAGAGTTCCTCCACAGTGGATTTTTACATCACCATTGGTGCTCTCCAGTCGAACATGATGAACATGCTCCCTGTCATCACAGTTTCGACCTCCAACGATTCTCTTCTGCCGAGAAACATCTGAGTTCACTGAAACACCTGAAGAAGAGGAAGGAGGACTTTACTCAGAAACCAGGTGCAAACATGGCTGCAGGAACAGAAAGAGGATAAACAGTTAAAGATTGAAAAGCATCACAGTTTATATACAAAGAAGTTTCAGTCTGAAACAGAATCAGAGGGAAGTTTGAGAGTCACAGAGAGCAGCAGCCTCCCTGGAACCAGTGGACGTGTCTCCAGTGTCCCCAGTGTCCCCAGTGTCTCCAGTGTTTCCATAGTTTCCGACTCACCCAGCACCAGCAGCAGCAGCAGAACCTTCAGCAGAGCCATTGCTGGTCCAGCTTCCTGTGAATGTCTGCAGTCCTGGAGCAGCTTTTAAACTCTGTTCACAACTTCCTGCTGGACAGGAAGCCACCAATCACAGGACAGACACCGATCTGTCCAATCACAGGACAGACACCGATCTGTGCTGTCATCTGCATAAAGAGGAACTTTAACATCTCATCGTTGTAAAGAAACTTGAAAAGTTCTTGTTCCATTGACATTTNTTACAAATCATCACCTGTCCACTAGAGTGGACGTCATGCATCAGTGGCAATATTTTGACAGGTATTTACTGACATTACTCTGACTATAGATACAATATGCACCATTTACAGAAAATATTTTTACTATAAAAACATTTTTATATTTTAGACCTTAACTTGAAGATTTAAGAGAAAAAGTCCATTGTTGTCATTTTATTTTCTAACAAAGTTGGACTTTATTTATATTTAAATGTTTACATTACATATATTCATTCCAAACTGACTGTGACGGACAGAGTGGCTTTAAAGTCCAATGCATTTCCACCATCTGTCATGATGTGTGCGGTTGAGGTGTGGACCCAAATGCAGCAGGCCGGAGACATAAAAGTTCTGTTGTAGATTTAATTAAAAATAAAACTTACAAAACAAGAAAACAAAGTCCAAGGAACAAAAATAAACTCAAACCAGAGACATGAAGAGACCAAGAGGAAACCAGGGAGAAGGGATGAGGAGCAGTGGCCTGGAGTAACAAGACGAACCGACGAGTAACAGTCTGAGATTTGACTAATTAGAGACGTGATTATATATTCATCTACTAATAAAAAAAACATCCATTTTATGTGGCTAAAACTTAGTTTGGAATAAAGTGGAGCTAATGTGCTAATAAAGATTAACTTTAGGACAAGCATGAATACAAAAATAGAAAAAAGCCATGATGACACATTGTGTAAAACAAACGGACTAATGTAACTAAAATGTCCTTCATAAAAGAAACTATGAATCTTGTGATTTTTTATAGACAAGAAATGTTATAAGAAGTTAATAGGAACACTCTGCTATGGACAAAAGGACACTTTGTCTTTTCTCTGTTTTATCTGCTCACATTCACACAACTGCTGGCTGAATATGTTTGGTTGTCACAAAAGAATTAAACTATTAATACTCATACTGGTTTAGAACCAGTGCAATTCATTTAGGAGTAAAGAAAATATGATCTGCCTCTGCAAAAATCTATTTAGGGGATATGTTTTGCATTTATCCCATGGTAAAGCCAACAATATAACTTCACCTGCTAACGACACATACAAGTAGCAAAACAAGACGGGAAAATATGCCAATTTGTGTAGGTATATTTTTTCTCAGGAAGGGTGATTAACAGGCCTCTGCAATACTTGATGGTCATGCAATCATTTGAATCAGCTGTTCTGGAATAGAAGGACATCTAAGGGGGCGTTTACACGATAACGATCTAACAAAACGTTATCGTTTTGTTCCGTTTTTGTTGGATGTTTACACGAAAACGTTCTAATTACGATCTGTGTTTACACAGTAACGGTACACATCGAAAACGTGTAATGCTCTCGCTGCGCCTAGTTGGTGCTAGGTTCTTTGAAACTGAGGGTGTAACCCAGGTTAAAATAGCCTCTTCATAAAAATAATAGTAAATTAGATAGATAGGAAATAAATAAATAGGAAAATAAATAGGGAATTAATCGATCTTAAAATTGTTATTCTCTTATTCTGAAGGGTCGCATTTATGTGTAACCCACGTGACTAGCTTCAGCCAATCGGGTTACTACGTTCTCTGACGTGAGAGAAAGCAAGCAGAGAGTGTAAAGCAAGCAGAGAGTGCAGAAGCAAACGGGATTGTGCTGAAAAGAAAAGACGGATAAGAGAAATGGACCACTCGTAGCTGATTTGCTGTTTAAGACGAGTTTGTGTTTTTTATTTCTTGAGAAGGAGCTTTTCGCATATTTTTTCTCTCACCCTGACTGCGTTCGGGATCATTTTTTGTGTTGTGGAACTGGACTTGGTGAGTTGAAAGTGTATTTTGTTTCTTTTGTTTCTTTTTTAAGACAATGTATTTGTTAAACATTTATTTAATTTAAATGGAAAGCTGAAGCGGAGGCTGATCAGCGGAGGCGTTGGCTGTTGCTCTTGGTGCTAACAGCAAGTCAACTGAAAGTCAACAGGAGTAACAGCTGATCCGCTGAAGCTAACAGCTGCTCTTGTCAACAGAAATTCAACCGCTTATCAGCAGAGGAGCTAACTGTTGCTAACTGTCGCTCTTTGTTGGCAACAGGCTTTTTTTTTTTTTTTTAAAACAATAAGGTATACACATTCCGCTTTAAAGTTGAACATCAGCTCTGGTCCCATGGCTCTGGCTGCGGGAGCGGGTTGTGCGGTAACTGGACTGGTGGACAGGGGTAAGTGTGTAGTTCCATAGTACTAAAGACGCAGTCACAGTCAAGTCTAACATAGAATAATCTCTGAACATTATGTACAGGCGAAGCACCTTCATATTTGTACAACCATATGCTCATGGCTGACTCCCTCTCCACCACTACTGAGCATAACGAGGAACTCGGGGTCCTTGGTGCCCTTCTAGGGAGGCTACTTCTATGGCAATGCTTGGGTGGTTCGCTACTGTTGCCTGACACTCTACAAACGCCTCCTGCTCCTCCTCAGTTTCGCCGCCTTGAATATGTGTGTCGTCATCCATAGCCGCCAAGTATGACTCTATTAGCTTATCAATCACCCCCTCTCGACGTTTATCAGGCGTGATCCCTCGATATCCGGACAATTCGTGATCACCCAACTTGGTTAAGAGTTTGTGCGCTATCCAGGTTATGGCCCAGAACCGTGGGGCTTTGACAGCACCTAAGTCATTCCTGAAGCCATAATAGATGCGACCATCTACTTCTTGGAATGCCAGCATTACATTTTGCCATTGATCCGGATATAGTCGTCGGACAATGACCCATCCAAATTTGGGGTGAAGATGGATTGCACGCGCTACCAGGTCCAGTAGGACGCGGAGGCGGATCGCAGCCTGAGGAACCTCCCTGAGCCATCTCGCCATTATCAAATGAGCGTTATTTTCATGGATCAGGTGACCGAAATTCTGATATGTCAACGCCACATCCGTGTGCTGGAACATTTGCACTACGGTCGGCATCAGCTGCCTGAGCTCCCCCATAATGCGATCCGCCTTCCGGTTGCTTAGATTCCCCCGTGTGGCGAACGCTATCAGTAGGATAAAGATGCCATACAAACACCGTTGTCGCTCTCGGCACTCAGGGTGAGAAATGAGGCGATAGATGAGGCCAAGCTTAGCACTGAGTGTAGCATTGTCTGCCCAGGCTCCTGTAGCCTTATTGTAGACGCCGGCAAGATCGGTCTCAGATAACCGGGCGACCCCGTCTGAAAACCATCCCGCATCTCTTAGACGGACGGTGTCCTGCAGAACCCGCTCCAACTCTGCTCGGGCCTCGTCTTGAGGTAGAAACTGCCGGACTGGGAGGTTGGGTGCGATGGCTTCAACGATAATCTGTTGTCGGACAAGAGCCGGCTGGTCTCTATCTGCGCGGAGGGCACACAGGACGCCTATAGCTGCAAGGTGCTCCATGGTGAACCCCTGTCCGTCCATAACCTCGGCCGTGAAAGGTGCTACATTCAGATTCGGGAACATACAGGCCAACACCCCTCCCCCTTGTACTAGTGCAGCGAAGATCTCGGGGTTGTCGGCCGGTCCCCATCTGCGTCTCAACACATAATTATCTTTGGATTCCGCTTCGGTGTAGTCTTCTCCTGGCTCCCTCTCATCAGCGGACTCCTCTTCGCCTTCCTCTTCACCTCCATCTCCGTCTTCGGTCCCTCCACGTGATTCACTGCGCTCGCGATCCTGTTCTTGACCTTCTCGCCTACTATTATGCCTATGGTGTTCCGGTCCTTCACCTCTCCTGCTGTCCTCCGGAGGTTGTTCATCCGCCTGCTCCCGTTCCCGCTGTCGGTGACCCGGTCCTGCGCCGTCGGGCTCTGCCCCGGGACGATGCCCCCCACGCCTAGAGCCTCCTGCAGGAGACCCTCTAGCAGCATGGGCATGGAAACCTCCACGTTGCCAGCCTTTCCCAGCCATGAGCTATATGTTTGCCTACAAGACAACAACACAGCAGAACAATTCAGAAAGGACAGATCAAACTGTGCTTCAGATTGATGTCTTGTTTCTTCCGATGATCCAACAGTTAATTCTGTTTCAGTGACCCACTGCTAATACGCACGACAACATAGGCAGGTCATACCAAGTCGCGAGGTTGGCAATGTCCAGCAGAAGGCGTAGCTCCTACTTGATGGTCATTAAGCTCCGGTGTTGGCTCGCCATCTCGTTCTCCTTAGAAAGATCCAATTCAGTGATGATCCGAGACTCTTTAGGAAGATCCAATTCAGTGATGATCCGAGACTCTTTAGGAAGATCCAATTCAGT
>NW_006800730.1:15802-17548 GCF_000485575.1 Poecilia formosa | reverse complement strand
GACCCTTCAGAATAAGAGAATAACAATTTTAAGATCGATTAATTCCCTATTTATTTTCCTATTTATTTATTTCCTATCTATCTAATTTACTATTATTTTTATGAAGAGGCTATTTTAACCTGGGTTACAAGTGCGCATGTGTTTAAAAGAAAAAGTTTTACTTGAAGGCATGTGGATTCGTGTTTCCCTATCAGGTACCGTTCTCCCAGATTGGGAGAAAACACGCACTGTGTGCGTCTGATTAGGGCGCATGCAGTTGGAAAAAGTGGGACAACTTTGCTGAATCACGTTGTTTGAGCTTTCACGGTGTCCGTAGCTAGCCCCGGACTGGAAGCTGTTTATTGTTTTTACCTTGGAATGGCCAACAGTCTGTTATTCCTATATCAATTTGATAAAATAGGAGCTCCCGCACTTCCCATATCCGTGTCCTCTGTCACCTTTTTCAGCAGTTGAAACTGTTTAATCCGTTGTTAACAAGTCGTAACCTGTTTTTCCGAGTAGTAGTAGTAGTTTCTTCTTCTTCTGTGGATTGTAGGAAGCAGCTATGTTTTGCGTCATACTGAAGAACAGATCCGTTTTCTCCGTTTACACGACAACGGAAAACGGTACATTTCAGAAACATCGCACTCTGGAACACGTTTTCAATCTGTCCCGTTGTCAGAGAAAACATTCCGTGGTTTCCTGTAAATGCACACTACAAACGCAACAAAACTCTTCCGTTTTCCCCCGAAATCGTTATCGTGTAAACGCCCCCTAAAACATGCAGAGAGGCGGTGAGGACCAGGGTTGATAAACACTGGTTGTTATGATCTGTGTTTTCTGTGTGGTTATTTTTGAGGTTTTTCTGTGTTTTAGTTTTCCCCTGTGAGTCTGTCTTCCCTGTTGATTGCTCCCCAGATGTGTCTACTTACCTGATTACCCTCCCTGTGTATTTAAACCCACCTGTTGTCTTTGTCTCTTGTCGGGTCGTTGTCTAATGTTGACTTACGTGCGTCGGTTTCTATCGAGTTTTCCAGTGGTACTCCGTGTCAGTCATCGCGACAGTGCTACCGGTACTAGCCCTCTGCTTTAGTTCTCTCCCGTGCTGCCTGTCCTGGACTGTCTTTGTGCATTATTGTCAGCATTAAATCCATCATTTCACTACAACCTGAGTTCAGCCTGCGTTCAACCTCACCACTAACCACACTTTATGACACTGGTCCAGATTGACAAAGAAAATAATATGGACACAATGATTATTTTGAATAAAGATCAGATATGGTGGAAATGTGTAATAAATCAGAAGAGATTCCAGGAGGATTTGTGAAGCTCAGATTTGGTTCTGCCTCATCACTCCTACTTGTTCTATCCTGTTTATAGGAAAATCAGCATCTGTAACACTGACACCAGTCCTGGTGCGTGTACATCGATTTTGTGCATTGTTTTTTAACCATGATCTGTCTGTGGTTTTAGCTGCTGCAGCAGTGGAAGTGAACAAAACCGTGCAGTCTGTGTTGGCCTCACTTCCAAATATTTAATTGACATTAACAGCCGCATCGTTTGGCACTTTTCTCCTCGCAGATGAAGAAGGTTGTTTATAGCAAAACTATAGTCGTCTGGCCCCAGGTGAGGGCCAGTGTTGACTGCCAGTTGTAGCAGAAGCGAGGCCAAGTCTTTACTCAATCCAGGCTGGGAAGGTGCAGATGGCTCTGAGTCACCAGGAACTGAGAAATAAATAATAAAATTCACATGTCAAAGAAAAGGAAA
>NW_006800730.1:0-14974 GCF_000485575.1 Poecilia formosa | reverse complement strand
CAAATAATAACCAATAGTCAGTGATTGATTTTAAACTTCACTAAATCTGTATTTAAATGGTTAGTGTTGCTGATGGTCTTTGACCTTGATTTATTTAATTGTGACATGTTTGGCATTGTGCTGTGGTTCAAAGTAATGCTACAGTATTGTTGTGGCCATTTATGTTAAATTTTATGTTAAAAGTTTCTTAAACTGGCTCTTTTAAATCCCAGATCTCTCTCTGCTAAAGCACTATTAATTTATAATTTCATCACTGAGCATAATATCAATGTTATGTTTCTGACAGAAACATGGCTGAATGACAATAATGAACCAATCATACAAATTGAATCAACGCCTCCTACTTACAATTTTTTATGTGAGAATAGAAAACACAAAAAAGGAGAAGGCATGACTTCAATATTTAAGAATACCATAAACTGTAGTAAAATCTCTGAGTAATTTTATGTCTTTTGAGTATCTTGGAATTGAGGTAAAAGGCCACAAACGAACTTTGACACTAACTTTATGCAAAACTCAAATTTATGTGGAAAAAGTTAGTTTGGTGTAAAGTGGAGCTAATGTGCTAACAAAGTTCAAGTTAAGGACAAACATCAATACAATAATAGAAAAAAAGCCCTGATGCCACATTGTGAAAAACAAAACGATTGATGTAACTAAAATGTCCTTCGTAAAAGAAACTATGAATCTTGTAATGTTACAATTCAAAAGGAACACTCTGTTATGGACAAAAGGACTGTTTGTCTTTTCTCTGTTTTATCTGTGCACACGTACACAGCTACAGGCTGAACATGTTTGAATTCAAAGGGCTCGGCACGTTTGTGGAGTTTGTCACAAAAGATTAAACTATTAATACTGCTAATGGTTTGGAACCAGTCCAGTTTATATAGAGATAAAGCAAATATGATCTGTCTCTCAAGAGACAATATAGGGGATATGTTATGCATTTATCCCATGGTAAATCAAATCAAATTTTATTTGATTTGCAGCAAGACATTTCAAAGTGCTTTACATCATAACAAATACAAAAACACAAAGTCATGTAACATAGAATCAACAATCAAAACAACATTAAGTCAAATGCCATCAATAAATTAACAATTGATTACGATTCAAATCCAACTCTGATGGGTTTGTAGTAGAGATTTGAAGGCACTCAGTGTTTCAACTGTTTTACAGTTTTCTGGAAGTTTGTTCCAAATTTGTGGTGCATAGAAGCTGAAAGCTGCTTCTCCTCGTTTGGTTCTGGTTCTGGGGATGCAGAGCAGAACCAGAACCAACTAACAGTAGAACTTAACCTGTTAATGACACATAGAGGTAGTAAAACAACACGGGAAAATGTGCCTGCCTGTGTATATTTTTTCTCAAAAAGGGAAGTGTGTCAGTCAATCAAACTGAAGTTTATGGAAGGAAACCCAAAACGTTTGACCCAAGTAAGAAACAGTTATGTGACATACTGACCAACTACATGTAAGCATTTGAATATAAGGAAAGTTACAATTTGTAAAAAATGTTTTCACCAAGTTTTCTTTCATTTTTCTTCAATATTTAAGAATACCATGAACTGTAGTAAAATCTCTTTGGGTAATTTCACGTCCTTTGAGTATCTTGGAATTGAGGTAAAAGGCCACAAACGAACTTTGATACTAATTTTATACAAAACTCCAACATATGTGGAAGGTTTCTTTACTGACTTGAATGAGCTTCTATCTCTCATATGTATTGATTATGATTGTTTAATAATTGTCGGTGATTTCAACATTCATGTTGACAACCCCCAAGACCGAGGGGCAAAAAAGCTGTTTAATATATTAGAGAGTTTTGGTTTAACACAACATGTCAAACAAGCAACACACACTCATGGACACACACTGGACCTGGTTATCAGTAAGGGTGTGAATATTTCCAATGTCTCTGTAACTGATGTCGCCCTGTTGGATCACTTTGCTGTTATCTTTGAATGTTCTTTATCCCTTAACCCACTTGGACAAACAGCCACCATCACAAAATGTACTTTCACAGAAAACACAGCAGAAACATTTAATCAAATCTACTCTTCTTCCTCGTCCTTAATGACGTAGATAAGTTGGTAGGTGATTTTCAGTGCAAACTTTCAGATATCATTGATTACATTGCCCCCATTAATGTGAAGGTTGAGTCTGGTAGGAAGAAATCTCCATGGAGAAATGCACAAACAGTTCAATCTGCAAGACAACTCTGCCGTAGGGCCGAACGGAAATGGCGTAAGCCAGTACCATGCTGTGCCCAAACAAAACAAATACAGATAAAATGACCCAATTTCAACTACTTCATTATAAAACCCTAGAAGAAATTATAAGTCAATTAAGCTCCAGTTCCTGCGGTCTGGATGTCCTACCCACACATTTCTTTAAGAAAGTCCTGCCTGTCATTGCTAATGATCTGATCCAAAGAGTGAACTCATCGCTCTCTTCAGGTGTTTTCCCCCAGGCTTTGAAAACAGCAGTTATCAAGCCACTGATAAAAAAGAACAATCTGGACAAATCACTACTGCAGAATTACAGACCTACCCTGGACACATCCGATCTCTGATCTCAGAAACTACGGTCGGGCCTCGTTACTACTCTTTGACAGTGAAGCAAAACGTACCAGATCAGAGGTATGAATAAGTGTATTCATACCTCTGAGTCGTGGTGAGTTGAAAAATATGAAAATGTAAGAGTGTTTATTCCCCCTGTCTTGGGCGAAGGATTAAAGCACGTGGTGAAGCACCGGGGGTAGTGGGTTGTTGGTTCAATCCCCAACAACCCACAGACTGTGGGGTGAACTCCTGCCACCGTCATCATTATAACCCCAATTAAATAACACAGGCATGAGCAGAGAGGAGGCGGAGGGGGCTTGAGTCCCTGGCCTTTTTATCTTTGACGCCCCCTAGTGCCCTTTTTGCTTTTTTTTTTTAACTATTATTTTTTAATTAGTTTTTTAATCGTGTGTCAGGAGGCCTGCTTGTGCCCCTCAAAAATAATATTTTGCTAAATATAATATTTTGGAAAAATGAATTAATCTGGCTGCCCTTGGTTAACGACAAACTGACAGCAACACAGACCATTTATTTGACAAAAAAAATGGACAAACCCTTAAGGCCAAAATGGTTGTAGCTCCTGGCAGATTTACATTTGACATTTTCAATCAACCAAGAAGCTGCTGGTTTCTTCTCATTTTATCTTCACATGAACCGCTTCCTGACACAGACAAAAAGTTGTGCCCAACACACACACACATTCATTATCAATTTTTTTTGTAAAACCAAGTTTCCCATCTTTTCTGTTATTTAGATCTAAATTTGCATCTAATTTTGACCAAAGAATGTGTTGTCAGCCGATTTTTTCAGTCTTTAAATGCCAATAATCTGCAACTTAATGTGAAGAAGTTCTTCAGACTTTGGGGATTTTTGGTTTTCCAGTTCCACTGAGTTTTTGGTTCTTTGTTCACGATTACACAACAAATGGAGCATTTCTTAAAACAATTGCTACTAACCAGAAATCTAGCCAACCTGCAAAAGTGATTCATAACTAATTCAGAATGAATTGTTCCTCTAAAACAGCTCTTCATGTCAGTGAATATCAAGATGAAAATTCAAAATGCAACGACAATAACATCAGGGAACATCAGGGAATACCGAGAGAAACTGATAAGACACCCAAACGTTTTCCAAAGAAATTACAAATAAATGCAAAACAATGACAGATCTTGATAACTAGTTAAACATTTATGCTTGCTAATAACCAGAAATAAATACAGGAGTTACAATATGATCAGACAACAGACATTTATTTTCTAGCTATATGACAGTGGATATTATTACTAATTATAACAAACAGCCGTTTTATTTATTTAGAAACAAGATAATCTCAGTTTAATTTACAAAATAACTTTACCAAATAATCCAGAGCTGGATCATCTTTATGCAAGATTAATATGTTTTCTGGTACAATTATAAATTTGAAGCTTTCAGTTAATGTCTGTTGAATAAGAAGAATAAAATGAATGACAATCACTACTCTAGAAAAAAAAAGTAATATAATAAAATATTGAAATAAATTCAAATTGTGAAATAATACTATTATTTAGATGATTGTTGAATAATGCTATCATATTTGATGATGCAAACCTTGTTTTCTGCTTAATTTGATGTAATATCAGTGAAAAAGGTACTGATACATTTTTCACTGATAATGTATCAGTACATACAGTATGTACTGATACAGTATCAGTACATAATGTATGTACTGACACATACATTATCAGTACATACATTGTATTTAATGACATATTTTAGCAGTACTAACATCTTTTTACTTTTTCCAGATGTTACTATAAAATTTACACAGAACTTCTGTCATGTTTAAACTTTTGAAAACCGAATTTTAATTTCTGAGAAGTTTAACATAACAAACACGTAATTTATATTTTAATTTCAACAGTGAAAGAAAATAAATATTTTTGTACTTCCTCCTTTATTTTGCAGGGGATTTTTATGTTAATGTTTAAGATAATTCTCTTTCATAGCTTTATGTAAACCTTGTTACAGCCCGTCTAGGGGTGGCCAGATCGCCACATGAAGGATCCATCCTCTTCAGGTCTCAACAACCGACACACACAAAGTTGAACAGTTTATAATATTATTTATTTTTTAAAAAGGTGTATTTTTGATGAAGATGTTACAAGTGGAACATATGGCTTCAGAGTCAGCTATGCCGAAAACAACAAACAAAAGGGAACTGTCTGAATATTAACCGAAACTTACCTAATCGAAAGTAAATAAATCAAATGACAAAAACTTACCTCTCTAACTAAGAAAAAAACAGGAGAAAACTTAGAAAACATAAACGGCAGCTCACTCCTACAACCCCAGAACTTTGACAAGATGTGAACAAACAAACGGTGAGATGAGCAGAGGATGGAAAACAGGAAGTCCGCTTCTACTGCTTTATATATCCATCACCTCCAGGAAGCAGCCAATTAGACGTCTCCATCGTCTTCTAGGAGCCAATTAGTTTTACCTCCGTCCCTAAGCTGCTGCCCCCGCGACCCGACCCCAGATAAGAGGAAGAAAATGGATGGAAGGATGTTTTACTTTTTATTTCTTTGTATCTTTATTAAAATGTGATGTATTTTCTATTATTTTTAAGTTATTAGGATTTTATTATCTGCTAATAGTTGCTTTATGTGACTTCTGTTTCATTATTTTTGTGCACAGCTCTTTGGTTGTGTTGCAGTTTAAAGTTCTCTAAAACTAAATCAGGAATAGTAACTCCAGAGCTGCAGAGTTTAGATGCTGCATGTTCATTTCTTATGTAAAATGAAGCCCTAGGCAAAAATTCAACCTGTAAGACTCTTCCGGCACCACGCCTTCACCCCAGCCAACCAGGACGCACCACTTCTCTACCTCGATCCAATCACCTGGCAAGAGCTCCTTCAAAAAGCAAAGCAACCACAGATCCACCCGCTTCAGTTGTGCTTCAACCCACCTCCCCCCCGTTTCCACCACCAGCCTCACAGACGCCTCCAGGTCCCCTCAAACCTCCTCTCTCCAAGCTCCGCTCCACCACCAGTGACTGGGCCCGGGGGAAGACCTACCTGAGCTTCATTCAAGCCAATCATTCAAGCTCACTGCGATTCTCAGCACGCACGTCTTCCGCCGGTGTCCAAGCACCAAATTCTCAGTCCAATAAAATTGTCTAACTGCTGTTTCTCTCTGTGTGTGAGTCTCTACAGGTTGAAATAAAGACACAAACTTAATTACTTCTGGTGTTCCTCTTCATGTGATTTAAAACTCATGTCATGTTGTTAAGGGTCCAGGGGCGGTAACATAAAATGTGTCCAGAGCCAAAGTGTAAAGTAAAAATGATTTATTACAAAAGAAAGTTTCACAAAACAGTACAATTTAACCCAATTAATGCAAAACAAAAGGGATTAACAAACTCAAGAATGTTAGGTGCAAATTAAAAGTTTCAAAATGTCCAAACAAGTCATTTCAAAGTAAACTCAAAATAAACCAAAAGGGGAAAACGGGGAACACACAAAGGGAATGCTAAGGGGAGCACCAAGCCTCCCAAACATGGGCTTCTAACTTGTAGTTAACTAGAGCAAAGTCAAAATTGCTGAACTGGACAAGCAGAAACAAGCAAAGACCAAACTAGCTTAAAACCTGCCTAAAGCAGTTGCAGCTACCAAACAAGAGGAGGTAGCTTCACAAAACCTCTTCAAAATAGCTGCCTCACTGGAGGATTCAGGAGCCTTTTATAGGGTGCAGGTGGGCCTCATCAACATCTGATTGGCTTGGCAATCCTCTGCTGGTCCAATGGTGTAGCTGCTTTTCCTGCAGCCAATCAGGGAGATGTGCCCTCACAGCTGAACCTGCATAACAAAAGGGATCCTGCACAGCCTCAAGAGGCCAGGGGCCGTAACACATGTTTTTAGAGTCAGTTCAGGGAAAATATCAACTGAAAAAACTGAACCACGAATGTAAAGACAATCAGCCAGGAAATGTTCCTTTTTCATGCATTTATTAATTTATTTTTCATTTCTGAGGTGAAGAGAAAACTCCATTAGGGAGGTGAAGATCAGGTGAGAAAGAAAACAAAACAATTTATTCTAATTCTACAAACATGTGGATCAAACTGATGAAGATACAATTATATGCGAGAGGAAATTTGATGAGAATTTTATTTCATGATAGTCTATGTTTTATCCACCCCTGGTATTCACACACATCCATGATTGTAACTGGGTCCTTCATACATACAGGTTCTCCACCAATAACAATCACTCCATATATCATGCCGTTGTGCATCGCTGCTCCACCATCGTCACCCTGTAAAAAAAAAATGTATATCAATATATGTATGTTGTAAAACAGGAAAGTAATGACAGTGGATAGAAATTGAAGAAACAAATTTACTAAGCATATATCTTTGTTTGGTGCTTGAGCAGAAAATAAATGCCCACGGTACTTCATGACGTCCAAAACCTGATTAACTTTCATGTTGACACACTGAAGTTGGGATGGAATAGCATCAGTGAGGGGCACTGTAGAGAAACATGAGAATCATAAACATGTTCTTCACTTGACCTTTTCTGTAGAGACAGAAACAAAGATTTTATTCTCATAGCGTCAATATTTCTCTCACGTCGCATATTATTGGGGCCGGTTGTTGTTCTTCCCTCTCCTGCCAGCTGAACAACATCGCCTCTAAAACACAATAAGAATAAAATGTAAAAATATAACAATGTAGAAAATTAATTAAGAACAATGAAAGAACAGAAAATGAATCCATGAAGGACTTCATCCACTGACACAGGAGTGTCCACCTCCAGTCCTCAGTGATGGTGTCCTGTGTCCTTTACATGTGTCTCTGGTCCAACACACCTGAGCTAAACGGGTTCTGGTTCTGCTGGTGGCCTGATTACCTGACTCAGGTGTGCTGAAGCAGAGGCAGCAGGACTNAATTACTTCTGGTGTTCCTCTTCATGTGATTTAAAACTCATGTCATGTTGTTAAGGGTCCAGGGGCGGTAACATAAAATGTGTCCAGAGCCAAAGTGTAAAGTAAAAATGATTTATTACAAAAGAAAGTTTCACAAAACAGTACAATTTAACCCAATTAATGCAAAACAAAAGGGATTAACAAACTCAAGAATGTCAGGTGCAAATTAAAGTTACAAAATGTCCAAACAAGTCAGTTCAAAGTAAACTCAAGATAAACCAAAAGGGGAAAACACAAAGGGAATGCTAAGGGGAGCACCAAGCCTCCTAAACACAAGCTTCTAACTTGTAGTTAACTAGAGCAAAGTCAAAATTGCTGAACTGGACAAGCAGGAACACACAAAGACCAAACTAGCTTAAAACCTGCCTAAAGCAGTTGCAGCTTCAAGAGGAGGCAGCTTCACAAAACCTCTTCAAAATAGCTGCCTCACTGGAGGAATGGATTCAGGAGCCTTTTATAGGGTGCAGGTGGGCCTCATGAACGTCTGATTGGCTTGACAATCCTCTGCTGATCCAATGGTGTAGCTGCTTTTCCTGCAGCCAATCAGGGAGATGTGCCCTCACAGCTGAACCTGCATAACAAGAAGGGAGCCTGCACAGCCTCAAGAGGCCAGGGGCCGTAACACATGTTTTTAGAGTCAGTTCAGGGAAAATATCAACTGAACAAACTGAACCATGAATGTAAAGACAATCAGCCAGGAAATGTTCCTTTTTCATGCATTTATTAATTTATTTTTCATTTCTGAGGTGAAGAGAAAACTCCATTAGGGAGGTGAAGATCAGGTGAGAAGGAAAACAAAACAATTTATTCTAATTCTACAAACATGTGGATCAAACTGATGAAGATACAATTATATGCGAGAGGAAATTTGATGAGAATTTTATTTCATGATAGTCTATGTTTTATCCACCCCTGGTATTCACACACATCCATGATTGTAACTGGGTCCTTCATACATACAGGTTCTCCACCAATAACAATCACTCCATATATCATGCCGTTGTGCATCGCTGCTCCACCATCGTCACCCTGTAAAAAAAAAATGTATATCAATATATGTATGTTGTAAAACAGGAAAGTAATGACAGTGGAGAGAAATTGAAGAAACAAATTTACTAAGCATATATCTTTGTTTGGTGCTTGAGCAGAAAATAAATGCCCACGGTACTTCATGACGTCCAAAACCTGATTAACTTTCATGTTGACACACTGAAGTTCGGATGGAATAGCATCAGTGAGGGGCACTGTAGAGAAACATGAGAATCATAAACATGTTCTTCACTTGACCTTCTCTGTAGAAACAGAAACAAAGATTTTATTCTCATAACTTCAATATTTCTCTCACATCGCATATTATTGGGGCCGGTTGTCGTTCCTCCCTCTCCTGCCAGCTGAACAACATCGCCTCTAAAACACAATAAGAATAAAATACAAAAATATAACAATGTAGAAAATTAATTAACAATGAAAGAACATAAAATGAATCCATGAAGGACTTCATCCACTGACACAGGAGTGTCCACCTCCAGTCCTCAGTGATGGTGTCCTGTGTCCTTTACATGTGTCTCTGGTCCAACACACCTGAGCTAAACAGGTTCTGGTTCTGCTGGTGGCCTGATTACCTGACTCAGGTGTGCTGAAGCAGAGGCAGCAGGACTGGAGGAGTGGAGACAGAAAACCTGAAGTCATGTTATAATCAGAGAAAGACTTACACTTTAAGACGATTGTTGCAGTCTGGTAGTGGAGCAACTGGAACATCTGTTACTGGTGTCTCAAGCTTCAGCATCATGATGTCATGCAGCTTGCCAAAGAGCCTATAAGTCTCAGGAGGTAGTCGGATTGCTGGTCTTTGCTGCACAGCAGTCCGTGGATGAACTTTTAACACTGCCTTAATAGTCCTGAAGAAAAAGTTAAATTATAATGAACAGACAGAAAACCTGATAATCCGTAGATAAAACTGTCTTCATGTCTCTTTCCTACCATCCTGGCTGCCAGCAGTGAGTTGCAGTCAGGATCCACTCAGGGTGGATCAGAGATCCTCCACAGCGCATCCTATGAGTAACATTGGTGCTCTCCAGCCGAACATGATACAGACGCTCTGTGTCATGACAGTTTCGACCTCCAATGATTCTCTTCTGCCGAGAAACACCTGAGTTCACTGAAACACCTGAAGAAGAGGAAGGAGGACTTTACTCAGAAACCAGGTGCAAACATGGCTGCAGGAACAGAAAGAGGATAAACAGTTAAAGATTGAAAAGCATCACAGTTTATATGCAAAGAAGTTTCAGTCTGAAACAGAATCAGAGGGAAGTCTGAGAGTCACAGAGAGCAGCAGCCTCCCTGGAACCAGTGGACGTGTCTCCAGTGTCCCCAGTGTCTCCGACTCACCCAGCACCAGCAGCACCAGCAGCACCAGCAGCAGCAGCAGAACCTTCAGCAGAGCCATTGCTGGTCCAGCTTCCTGTGAATGTCTGAGTCCTGGAGCAGCTTTTAAACTCTGTTCACAACTTCCTGCTGGAAAGAAAGCCACCAATCACAGGACAGACACCGATCTGTCCAATCACAGGACAGACACTGATCTGTCCAATCACAGGACAGACACTGATCTGTCCAATCACAGGACTGACACTGATCGGCACTGTCATCTGCACACAGAGGAACTGTAACATCTCATTTTTTTAAAGAAACTTGGAAAAAATTCTTCTTCCATTGACAGATTATTTCACTAATAACTAAACATTCCCCCTTATAATAACTTAACCCTCCTGTTATGTTCGTTTCTCAGGTAAGACAATAATGATCCTGGGTCAATTTGACCCTCAAGTGTTTAATCATGAAATAGTGCCAGAAACAAAAAAAAAATCTTCAAAAACATTTTATCTGATTATTAACTCCAATACTAATCATTTCAATCAATATTTGTCCAGTTATGTTTTTTTTATTTCTCACAAATAAATGATCAATTATTACAATTTACTCAAAACTGTCATGAGGTGGGATTGAGGTGGTGAGGAGAGAACGCAGGTAGAACCCAGGTTGTAATGAAAATGATGATTTAATGATAAATGTACAGCTCGACAGTCCAGTAAGCAGAACAGCAGCACGGTGAGCGGAGATACACTAACCCTGGTAGCAACTGAACAGGAAACGACTCCTTAGAGAGCTGACGCCGACATAGCACTGAACAGTTCTACTATGACGACTCTTTATAGTTCAACCAACTCAGGACTTCACAGTTCTACTGAATGGCTAACTGACACAGGCTGGTAAGAAGACTTAGACAAACGACACAGGATCCAACGAGAATCCAACAAGAGACAAAGACAACAGTTGGACTTAAATACACAGGGGTGGGTAATCAGTAAACTAGACACAGCTGGAATCAATCAACATGGAGGACAGGACAGAGACTCACAGGGAAACAGGACCTACCACAGAAAATCTCAAAATAACTACACAGAAAAACACAGATCACAACAAAAACCTAGACACAAACAATTATATCCTTGAAATTGATCTTTTGTAAAAATAAAAAAAATAATATTACATTTTGATTTTTTTTTTCAATGGAAGATTTTTATAATTGAAATTGAGACACGTATTCTGTAATGGGTCACATTGACCCGTTTATGTCCCCCCCCCACTTCTGCTGTGTGTCCACTCAGTGTGGGTGGAGTTTGCCCACGGGAACAGAAAAGGTTCCTGCCAGAACTTGTATGAACCCCTGCTTTCTCACAGTTTCCTATTGAAGAAAATAGAGTAGCAAGAAAGTGGGTTTGTGTTTGTGCACGTGTGCATGTGTGTAGTATGGTGTGTGTGTTGGTGTGTGTGGAAAAATATACTTCATAGCTGCAAGGAAACATATGGAATTGGAAATTTTTGTACCTTTTTTACCCTTCAACTTGTCTGCTGGTGTTCTGTTTATCTGTGCTACCCATAAATCCGTCCTACCTTGTGGTAATGCGCATATCGATACCTCGTCACAAACTGCTTACTCAGCAGATTTCCTTTAATATACGTCCTACCTGTTACGGTAAGTTTTATTTATTTTATACCCGGCTTTCATTAAGCTGCTGTATTACTTCATGTTTTTAGCTTGCATAACAGGCAGCTTGTAAATATATTTATAAATGGCTTCAGTTTGCCGTCTGCAAACTTATTATTTGGCGATTAACCAGGACAAAATACATTGTTTTGTGGGCTTTTTGTCCCTATACTTTAAAATATTTTAGTTCAATAACCTTGATAAATAGATGTTGGTAGTGATACTATCTGAGATTGAAGCTGTGTACATGAATAATTTCAGTGATCTGCGCAGTTCGGTGGACACATTGTGGCTGCGCTGCATTTAATAAAGTGTGTCATGCAACGGATTAATGTGCAATAAAGAGTTGCAGTGATCTGTAATTGTCTTTAATTTAATTCCAATAAAAACCTGTTTCCCCTTACTGATACTGTTTTATTCTTACAAACTCCTCTCTATTTAAAATATTTTTAAATGGTAAGATATTCTAATAAAAGGATTAATGCATACATGTATAGCTTTTCATCTTAAGCAAGTTGGATATTCAGATGAAGGAAGTGATTTTCTTGTGGTTTTGTCATGTATAAACTGTTCCAGAGCTAAGCTAAACATAACTCCTAAGCTTCCACTATAATCCCGTCACTCAAATAATGTTATCCAATATATTTAACATTAACTCAACCCACTATAGCTTTCTGTTTGTAAACATGACGGTAGTAGTTTTGGACACATAGCACTGACAGATAGACTTAGCTATCTATCACAAACTTCTGCACAACTGAGGCTCCAAATATTCTTCATGACTGAGAAACTCCACCCTGTTAGCACCTCAGACCATGCATTATATAAATAACCCATTTCATGGATAGCGGGCAGTGGACAGCTACAAACGTCATTTTCTTGTGTTTATATGGGTTTTTATTTTGTAAATGCACACAGACCACTAAACTGGACTCTACTGCATCACACAATACACTGCCATCTACTGGGCCATCCAGGCTGGGAAGGTGCAGATGGCTCTGAGTCACCAGGAACTGAGAAATAAATAATAAAATTCACATGTCAAAGAAAAGGAAAAAATATCAAATACAAAACAGTTCACATCTAAATCAATGTGATTAGAAACAAAAACAAACAAATCAAATTTACAAAAAACAAAAACAAAGTCCAAGGAGTAAAAATAAACCCAAACCAGAGACATGAAGAGATCATGAGGAAACCAGGGAGAAGAGATGAGGAGCAGTGGCCTGGAGTAACAAGAAGAGCCGACCAGTAACAGTCTGAGATTTGACTAATTGGAGACGTGATTACGTATTCATCTGCTAATAAAAGAAACAAAAAAAAAACCCATCTGTTTTATTTGGTAAAAGTTAGTTTGGTGCAAAGTGGAGTTAATATGCTAACAAAGTTGAAGTTAAGGACAAACATGAATATAAAAAAATGGGGGGGAAAAAGCCCTGATGCCACATTGTGAAAAACAAAATGACTAATGTAACTAAAATGTCCTTCGTAAAAGACATTATGAATCTTGTGATTTTATAGACAAGAAATGTTACAAGAAAATCATGAGGAACACTCTGTTATGGACAAAAGGACTCTGTCTTTTATCTGCTCACATGCACACAGCTGTACGTTCACACAGGGCCGTGCAGAGACCTTTGGAGGGGCAGGGGCTCAAAGTTAAAAAGGAAAAGAACAAGATGTTAAAATGTTGTACAACAACATAAGAACAACCCATGATAATCATAAATCTGATATATAATTGGATCATATTGTATCACTCATCATGTGGGGACAAAGCAAAGCAAATGTAGTCTATGTTTCCCTGATAGACTCAATGTTCCTGTTTCTGCTGCTGACATCCTGGAGGGCTGATCTGATCTGAGACTGTAGCTGTTAAACAGACCAGAGGAGAGAAGGATACTGGTTATGAAGTTATGAAATAAGTACATTTTCTATATTACTAAATAAACCCTAATTATATCTGACTGTTTAACCTCTATAACAACTTGGCTGCAGACTGCTTTAAAGATCAGAAAAGCTCAAAGGATGTCATTTTTCTATGTTAGCACCTCTGAGATCTAGAATTGTAAGGTTCAGATATCAAGGTAAAGAAATCTCAGTAGTTGCTGGTAGGGGCCATTCAGGGCCCCTACAAATACTTCAATTGTAACTGTTGAGAATGAAAATCTTAATGAATCATAATTTGTATCGACACATGGAGCATAAAATCAGCCAAGAAAAGCATTCAGACTTTACTTATTTTACTCACTTTCAGCGCTGAAAGGAGACGCTTTACCTTTACATTCGAGAAGAGTTTCTAAAAAAAAAGTCTGTGCAGCATCTGAGGAGAAGGGGGAGGGCAGCTGATTATATGGACTGAAGACACTCCCTGAAATCACACCATGTCTCTGTGTCCCTGATAAGTTTCTGTTTCTCTGAGGAATGGACCTTCGCGTCTAACAGAATCAAAAATGTAACTCTTTACTGCGGGCCTTTTGTCTAACAGCATGTGACTCTTTCTCGACCTTGGTAAAGCATCTCAACATAACACAGACTATAAATCTAAAACTTTAAGATTCACTCATTGAGAATGACAGAGCTATTAAGTTTTATTTTGCATTCAGCAAAGAGAAACAGAAAAAGAAAAGTACATTTATGATTTAATTATGAAGTTTACTTTGTAAAATGCAAAGAATCATCTTGATAGTTTGATTGTTGTGTTACCATGATTACAATATGGTGTAATCTTTGTGTTTGAGCTGGGTTTGTTCACAAATACATGAAAGCAAATGATAACCAATAGTCAGTGATTGATTTTAAACTCAGCCAATTAATCTCCCTATGACAGACTTCACTAAATCTGTATTTAAATAGTGTTAGTGTTGCTGATGGTCTTTGACCTTGATTTATTTAATTGTGACATGTTTGGCATTGTGCTGTGGTTCAAAGTAATGCTACAGTATTGTTGTGGCCATTTATGTTAAATTTTATGTTAAAAGTTTCTTAAACTGGCTCTTTTAAATCCCAGATCTCTCTGTGCTAAAGCTCTATTAATTAATGATTTCATCACTGAGCATAATATCAATGTTATGTTTCTGACAGAAACATGGCTGAATGACAATAATGAACCCATCCATCCATCCATCCATTTTCTGTCACCCTTGTCCCTCAGTGGGGTCGGGAGGGGTGCTGGTGCCTATCTCCAGCTCACGTTCCGGGCGAGAGGCGGGGACAATAATGAACCATTCATACAAATTGAATCAACGCCTCCTACTCACAATTTTTATGTGAGAATAGAAAACACAAAAAAGGAGGAGGCATGACTTCAATATTTAAGAATACCATGAACTGTAGTAAAATCTCTTTGGGTAATTTCACGTCCTTTGAGTATCTTGGAATTGAGGTAAAAGGCCACAAAC
>NW_006800729.1:99596-107590 GCF_000485575.1 Poecilia formosa | reverse complement strand
CACAGCTCAGTAAAATCCAGTGCAACCAGTTTTGGACGTCCCCTAATCAGAACCAGAACCCGAGTCCGACTGCAAACAGACAAATCCTGAGCTGGAAGCTTTGTCTTCCGTTTCTGTTACACACATAAAGCTAACGCAAAGCAACGACTACGTGAGTTCACTTCTGCTTCTGTTCAGATTTTAACATTTTAAAAACTTTGATGCAATTAATAATTATTTCTTTTTGCCTGTAAATCTGATGCTAAAGCTACATCGCTAACAGCAGCAATAGAAGCGTCTTCTCTGGTTCCTCTAAGGGTTGGCTTTAATTATCTGATTGGACGCTGGAAAACACCGTTGCTGTGTTCAAGTTGTGCTAACAGCAGTTAGCCTCGTCAGAAACTGGTTGCAAATCTGAGGCCAGCAGGTCAGTCAGTCACGGCAGATCTGAACTTTGGTTTGATGACCTCAGTATGAGAAACTACAGACTGACAGGAGGAACCAGAGAGCCCAGAAAAGGTCAATCTAAAAGGTAAATATAATTCATTTAATTTCACATAATTATTGCGCTAGAATTTGTTAAAACTTAATGAAATATATTTGTCCTATTTGATGTTGTGCTCACAAAGAACGAGGTCATCAGTCCAAGTTTGTCGTTTCTTGAACGTTCAGAAACTACAGCAGGTGTGATTGATGAGCCACAGCAAAGGTAAACGACGGTAAACGAAGGTAAACNGGTAAACGAAGGTAAACGAAGGTAAACGACGGTAAACGAAGGTAAACGAAGGTAAACGAAGGTAAACGAAGGTAAACGACGGTAAACGACGGTAAACGAAGGTAAACGACGGTAAACGACGGTAAACGGGTAAAACAACCGAACAGACGATCAACTCTAACCCACTCCCACCTCTTTACTCTCCATCTCTTTGTCGTTTAGCCACACCCGTTGCCGTGGCAACCGCCTGCGAGCCGAGCAGAGATTATAACATTCAGTCCGTTACATATCAGGTTTCCAGACTTGATATTTATTCCTGCATTATTAATAAGCCTCTGATGGACACAGCGCTGGTCAAGCAGCTCATTTAAACTCCTGCTCTGCTCTCAGTCGGTCTTTGAGTCGCTTTTTGTTTTTTTTGTTTTTTGTTAATGGAACCAAAATGCACCGAATTGCGCAACACCTTGTTGAAACAATAATTACTGAGATCATTAATTTTAACATGTTTCATTGATTTTTTTATACTTATTCTTTTTTAATGAAGCTACAAACGTTTAGGATCTTGGTGAATATTTTTGATAAGCCTGTCAGAGGAGGACGTGGCGGTCAGTTTGTCACCTGCTGCTGAGATCGACTCAAAACCTTTCCGATCGACCGATCGATCGCGATCTACGTATTGGGCACCCCTGCTCCAGTCCCTGCATGAATAACATCCTTTTTTTGTTGTTCCATCACATAAAATCTCAGTAAAACACATGAAAGGTTTGGTTGTATTTTGTCAAAATGTAAGAAACGGTTTAATAATTTTGCTGCCTGTCTGGACAACAGTCACATTAAGTTGATGAAGGAACGTCCTTGGCCTCTGAACCCTGCAGGATGTTTCCATAATGTCCACACCTGCACCTGTCCTTACAGATGCCTGAATAAATTAAATTAGCACATCAAACCGAGCCTGAGATCTTTTCTGTTTGGACTCGAGGAAATAAGACCCAGTGAAGCTGAGTGAAAGTAATGATCCTGTTCTGAATCAAGTGGACCGATCCCACATGCTAATAGGTGAAACCTTGATAATCTCCTAATAAAAGCCCTTCCTCCTCGTCTTCATGCACCTCAGCATCTTTTATTCTAATTCAGCGTTCATGTTTCCTTTCAGCCTGGAGCAGGCCGTCTAAATGGAGCCTCCATTAGCATTTCATCCATAATCAGCAGCCTGAGGAAACCTGTTGAGATGCATTTCCTGCCGAAGCCCCTCCTGTTAAAGCAGAGCCATTAATGGCGGTCAGGGCGCCGCGTTCTCTCCTCGCTCATCAATATGTGATGAAGCTCTGGAAACCAGAGAGGGAGCAGCCGAGGAGCACAACAAACGTAGAAATGTTTCCTGAAATGCACAAAGTATTTTTATGTTCAGCTACGGGAAACATTTGAATCTTGCAGGCGTCTCGTGTTTCCTGAATCCTGCAGTTTTGTTGTATAATTTCACTTCCTGGACGGACATTTATCATGTCGTTTATTGTGATACATTTTTTTATCATGAGAATTTTTACTTATTTATTGTCTCCACTATTTTTTCACTGAAATAATCAAATATCAATGAATTTGAAAATCATATTAAAGGCAGTATCTGTGTGCAGTTAATGATATGTCATATAATTTATTTAACTGACTGGTGTCCTAAAGAAAAGCTTCACATTTTTTAAAGTGTTTGTGGAGCTTTGATTACAGCCAAACCTGAATTTACCAGAGAATAAATCATTCTGATTGTCAGTTTTATTGTTGTTATGAATGATTGTGATAAAACCTTTAAGTTCACATCCCAGCTCTGCTTCCTGGAGTGTTTTGACTTGTTGGTTGTGATTGGTTCGTTTTTATCCAAGCTGAACTCTGATTGGATGAAAACGATCCGTCTGTCTTCGCTGTCAGGATTCATATGCTGGACAGATTCCTGCCATACTTTGTATGAAAGACATGAAATTTCACATCTTTTTGGCCCTCTTGGTGCTCCATACATGAGGAGCAGGAACGTCACAGCAGAGCGAATTGAGTGATGATGGACATGAACACGGAACAACACAAATTATTAGGGATTCACCAAAACTGATTTTCTCATTCCAGAGATGATACCTGGAAATAAAACGGTCAAGTTTTCTGTTTTTAAAAGAAGATATAAAATGTTGAACTGGAAAATTAAGTCAACATTTATCAAAATATATCAACAGAAATCTCAAATGAAGATCTATTTAACCAAGATGTTTGATTAATATTAAAAACAAGATGTCTAGAATTGATCAGGGATTTAATATGAAAAGATTTAAAAATATTCACACCACTTGAATTAGGCAAAACGCCGTCAGTCCCCAGAGAGGCAGGAGCCTCCTTCCTGCCAACCGTCCAGGTTCCAGCCGCTCTTATCTGAGCGGCGGCTCTGGGGATCCTCCAGGTTATAAAACATGTTTTTTCTTTTTGCAGCAACAAAAGGATGTAATTTGTGGGTCTCGTCTTTCTGCTTCACCCCAAAACGAATCAGTCAGGCTGTCTTGTTTATGCCTGACTCTAATCAGAAGCGGTGCAGAGCGCTGGGAAGGCAATAAAACGTCAGCAAACAGTCGGAGTGAAGCCGAGCCTCCCAGAGGAGGCGATAAAGCAGAACAATCCGGGTCGGCTGCAGACAGCCGCTCAGGGGGGCCCGGGGCCCTGGCTCCGCTGA
Source organism: Poecilia formosa (assembly GCF_000485575.1). Lineage (NCBI taxonomy): Eukaryota > Metazoa > Chordata > Actinopteri > Cyprinodontiformes > Poeciliidae > Poecilia > Poecilia formosa. The sequence continues at coordinate 104,192 of NW_006800729.1, read as the reverse complement.
GATAGCGTTATCTGGGCCCATCACAGCCACACACACAGGCGGACAAAGCCACCTGTGGATGGACACAAACGAGGCTGGGGAGGAAGTTCACCCCCCACAGAGCAGCAGCTGCTTCTTCATCACCACAGCATCACCTTCATCACTTCAGGTGACTGTCCAGATGCAGAACCCGGCTTCGTCCTGCTGCTTCAGGGAATCTGAGTTATTCGGGCCGATCCTGGCGCCGCTGGGCGCTGCGGGCCGGAGGGACGCGGATAAGCCGTGTTTACGCCCCGCTTCCTTCCTCCAGTTTAATTAAAAGCAGATTTGGGATGGAAAAGCACATTTTTTTATACAAGGCAAGGAAACAAAGGCCTGTAACAGGTTGAGCCGTGGTGATGGCGACGGCTAGGTCCGGTTTCTCTGGGCAGAGACACTGAGCTCTGCTGCGCAGCTGGCTGAAAGCTGGAACATCTCTTTGGTTTCAGGTCGTCATCAGCTTCACACTCCAATCACACCTAACTGGGTTTTGCTGGGATTTGGTTTGGTAGAACAACACAAACTGCTTCGTAGTTATGAGGCAGAATCTGAAAAGTGTGGCATGCATTTGGTTTCCACCCAGTTTACTTTGGAACCCTTGAATAAAATCCAAACCTAGATGCTGCCATTCTCAGTGTGTCACAGGCAGCCATATTGGATTTTATTGCTGGGCGAAGCTCTTCAGATTAATGTTAATCTGGTCACCATCAGAACCCATCAGATCCGATGTTCTGGGCTTGGCTGGATAAGGAGATCAGCTGCAGAACGTCTGAAATCTAACATTTTAAAGGGTTTTAAAGGAAATAAGTATGACTCACCCTAGAAGCTCTTAAAACTTGTTTTTGCTGTTATCTTTTAAACTCTAAAAAATGTTTGGGCTGCTTTCTTGGCGAAGATCCTTCTCTAAAAGATTTGTTTCCTGATTAGTGTAGTTGGTTTATGGCTGAAGTATTTTCAGTTTGCTGCTAAAACATCTGCAGCAGACACAGCAGGGAGTGAAATGAGCCGGGAAAACAAAACTTTCAATAAAAAAGTTTGTTTTGCAGTGAATATTTGATTACAGGCCGTTTTCCTGTCACGTCTTCTGGTTTAAACAAGCAGACGAGTCCAAACTTGTCTGCTCTGATTAATGATAAACCCTGATAGGCTGTTGATCTCCAGATTACACACACAGGCCTCCAGCTCCAACGGTGAGCCTGGCCACCAAGCTGTGCTGCTGTGAAGCTGAAACATGTTGAATTGACACGTTTATTGCATTAAGGCATGATTGCATTCCCAAACCGCTTAAAAAAGTACAAATGAACACAGAATCAAACAACAATAATCAAACTTGTTACAATGAGTCTGGCTTGTTAGTAATAAACTTATTCCCTAAAACTTTTCTCTCCATTTCTGATCAAATCTGTGAAAACAAACGATAGAAATAAAAGAAATCATCAGCCAATCATAAAACCAAAAAAATCATTTTCTGATTAATCAATAAAGAAACAACAGCAAACTGCATAATTCTTCAACAGATTTGGCGCAAAATCATCAACAAATATCCATTTTTACGTAGATTCATAAAAAACACAGCGTAGCTCAAAGCTTACTAGAACTAGCCAGTTTGAGTTATTGCAGTGTAATGTGCTTCATTTTTATAAGAATCAGTAAAAACAATTCAACAATAAACTAAAACAAAACCAAACTGCTGCTGCCTATTAAAAGTGCATAATGTTAGATTTCATGAACTTCTGGTTTTATCAGAGGACAGACGGCGGCTCATCCTGCCCAGCTTCCTGCTGTGTAGATATTAAATCAGCTGTTATGATGTTGTACATGACTGATTTCTAAACTCTTCTTATTGAATCTGAAGTTTATGCATCTCCATTTATGTTCATCTTTAGTCATCAAACAAACAGTTAATATAAAACGTCAATGCTAATGTAGCACAATAACATCCTGTCTGCCGTGTCAGTTTTTCAGTTTCTCTCTGGAGAGTCGGTTGATGGAGGATCGTTGTGCTTCTGTCCTGTTACTATGACGACTCCAGAGCAGCCTGGGTCTCCAGGACAGTCAGGTCCCTCATATTCCTGCTCCAGACTCTTCCATTTTCACTCCGTTGATATTCCAGAATGAAATGTCACGGATCTCCATTTCACTGACATGCCTTCTGTCAACCTCTTTAAACCAGTGAGAAAGAATCAAAATTTGCACCAAAGTCTTTATAACGAAACACACATTACACTCCATCATGTTTTAGAGAAGAAAGAAATGAACTGATCCTCATGACGTTATGGTGCACCAGCACAGGTAGGAGGAGGAACACTGTTCATCTTGCTATAAAGCAACTTTCTGCTGGATTCACAAGGATGTCGCTTCAACACTTCAACTTCATTCATCACCAGCTTTTGGAGATCAATCAAATGTCTAACATGACATTAACCCTCCACTACAGCACCCTGCCTTAAGTAGGACAGGAGCCTGGCCACTTCAGCCCTTTGCCATTTTTAACTTTGGTCCTTTGATGCTTTAGCGATTATGAAAAGTGGCCAATTACTACTGAAGATATTGTACCAACCGTTGGTCAGTTTCAACCCAGCAGGGAAGGTTTTGCACCGTAAGATCCTACGGCAGCGTAAGATCCTACGGCAGCGTAAGATCCTTATACAGTTTATGAATGATGCACTTTCCAGTTTATGTAAAAACGTGTGACAGAGTGTACTTCCAGTTGATGACTCCCCACATGCTGGCAAACAGAAACATAACAGAACTCTTAAGAACCTATTTAGACAGTTTATCAGCAAAAAAAGTTGATTTGGAGGTTAGTTATACTTTATAAACCAAACGCCCCCTGGTGGATACTCCCTGACAGACGGTTGGTGCAAAGCCATGAAATGGCAAAAGTACAAAGTGGTCAACATGCTTTCAGACCTGTCTTGGAAAAGATTGACTTGTGAATCTCTCTGTAATAAGATTGAACTATTCTATAACTACTTATTGGTGTTATTCATTAAAACAGACAATTACAAAGAAAAATACACTGATATGCATTGGTTAAGTAAATGGAAACAAAATGATTTGCTTACAGGTATGAAATGAAAGTAGATTGGAACAAAATGGCACAAAATGAACCCGGCTGCAGAAAATAACTTATTAAGGCTAGAAGAAGATGAATGTCAGCATGAGGAGTTTACTCCCCAAATTCTGACCTGATGGGATCTGACACCTGACCCAAAGAAACCGGTTCCAGAGACATGAAGACCGGCTCAGTCAGCGCGGTGTTCATAATGGCTCATCAGTGTGAATGAATAATTCAGTGGTTGCTGGATCGGATTAGAGGAGATGAGATGAGTAGCTGGTTTACGTTTCATTGAGCCGCCCCAGCGGTTGGACTCTTCTCCATGACTGGATGGAGATCTGAGTTCACAGGTAACTCTCCACTCGCTCCCACTGCTGCATCTCAGTGAAGAAGCCCTCGTAAAGGCCAAAGCCCGGATCCAGGGTCAGGGGAATGACCTGCGGCTCCTCTTTAATCTCCTCCCACGGCTGCAGCGCGGCGTCCGCCGGCTGCTCGCCAAACAGCGTGGTGGACTCGTCCAGTTGTTGCAGCTGGTGTTGTCCCTGCAGCAGCTGGTCCTGCTCCAGCTGCGGCCCCTGCAGTGGCTGCGACACGCCAACGGTGCTGCCAATGGAGGTGGCGCTCAGGTCCAGGTAGCTGCAGGATGGATAGTGGGTCACATCCACGCTGCCGCACCACCGCCCCAGGCCTGCCGCGTGGTGCCGGCCGTTCATGGATGCCTCCACCTCGCAGCCCAGCGAGCTCAGCGCCGTGTTCAGGTCCAGATCCTCGAAGGTGCTGCAGCCGCTGCCGAGAACGTCATCGAACACGGACCCCAGGTCAAAGTCCCCCTTCAGGATGTCTGCTTTGTTGGCTTCCATGGCGAGAAGCGGGGACTCTGTGGAGCGCATCAGCTTGCTGCAGTCGGTGGAGGACAGCTGCTTCCGCTTGGCGCCCGCCTGGTGAGGACAGCTGCTGGGGAAGCCCTCCACCAGCTTGCTCTGCCTTGCTGCAGCGCTGCCGCCATAGTGGTTGGCAGACATCCTCCTGCGCTTAAAGATGCCGTTGACGAACATGTCGGCATACTGAGGGTCTATCTGCCAGAAGCCCCCCTTCCCAGGCTCGTCTTTCTGCCTCGGGACTTTCTTGAAACACTTGTTGAGGGACAAGTTGTGACGGATCGAGTTCTGCACATGAAGTACAAAAAAGCACATTTAACACAAGGAAAGGCAGCCATGCAGCAACTAAAACTGTCCATTTGTCAGCAGGCAGCAGCGTGGGCGGCAGGGCTGAGGGGGAGTGTTGTTGTTTATAGAGAAGCTAATGTTGCTAATGAGGCTTTCTGGTAACAGGCAGCTGAGAGCGTTTCAGACCTGATCAGCTGCTTAGCTGCCAGCTCTCTCAGGAGCCCTCATTAACACACAGAGAGAGAGACACACACACAGAGAGACACACACACACACAGAGACACACACACACACAGAGACACACACACACACACACAGAGAGAGACACACACACACACAGAGAGACACACA
>NW_006800729.1:91905-99048 GCF_000485575.1 Poecilia formosa | reverse complement strand
AGAGACACACACACAGAGGCACACACACAGAGACACACACACAGAGGCACACACACAGACGCACACACACAGAGGCACACACACACACGCACAGAGACACACACACAGAGAGACACACACACAGAGGCGCACACACACAGAGGCACACACACACACACAGTTGTGTTTTCATGACTTGTGGGGACTTTAATTGCCTTCCATTCATTTTCTGCAGCCTAATCCCAACCATCCCAACCCCTAACCCAAAAACAGCAATGTCCCCCAAAGAAGCAGTGGTCCCCACAAGGATATAAAAACCTGGTACACACACATGACCAGAAAACGTAGAAGAAGAGATCAGAGGTCAGAGGTCAGAGATCAGAGGATCTATCTGCATCCTGCAGCTTCTCCACATTTCCATCCAGGCGACACGGATCAGTTGGTTTTTGTTTCAACAGAAGGAAGTCTGATAGTTTGTGTGTTTTGTTTCCTGCCTCTTTCCTTCTGCTGGAAGAGTTTTACAGTTGGATTCTGGTCTGAACTTTGAATAGACCATTCTAACATATGCAGTAAATCAGATAACTGAGAGATAACTCTTAAGTTCACTTAATCTTTCAAGACAACGTTCTTTTACATTCTTGACAAGCCGCCATTTTGAAAAATCTTTTTAACATTTGACACCCAAGCAAAGTAGTTTATACTTTATTTATTTTACTGAAGTCTTATCTGGCAGTTCTCCATGTCTGGTTTTAAATTACTGCTTTGAAATTGAATTTTGAGACAAAATCCATTTTATTTATTGTTTCATTTACTTTTATTTGTAAAACGTTTTCCAGTTCCAGTTAAACGTTCTTTGGAAATGAAAGTTAATCGATTTTTGTGTCCTTGCATTCTGCTTTTATCATAATATTAGTTGAAAATGATCTCAAAATGACAATATTATTGTTTATCGTGATAATTTATCATTCAGTAACATTTGTTATCAGGCCCTTTCTGACCCATAGATCTGATCTAATCCATCCCATAATATCTCTGGCTGTCCTCTGGTTTTCCTCCTGGTTTGTCATGATTTATCTCTGCCCATCTTCCCACAGCATGACGCTGCCACCACCATGTTTCACTATAGAAAAACTGTTTGATCTTTGTTCCACTCTTAAAAATCGGTGATTTTTCCGTCATAAACGAACTTCCCCTGCCGGCAGATCCCTTCTCCTGATCCCGGATCTCCTGATCCCGGATCTCCTGATCCCGGATCTCCTGATCCCGGATCTGTGCCGCTGACGTGGCCTCTGATGGTTTTTATTTCAAGAACTTTGAAAATCATGTTGATTTTCCATAAACCTGATTTGTTCTGCTTTGAGCTGGTCTGTCTGTTAAACTAGTGTCTCTTTGCTCTGCGTGATGGTGAACCTGGAGTGCCGCCGCTCAGCTTTGTCAGACTCATGAATTATGGACGGACCGGACCGGACCGGACCGGGCTCGGTTACCTGCCAGCTGGGCTCTGCGTGTCGGTAGTAACAGAAGTTGTCTGTGATCCAGCTGTAGATGGTGGACAGCGTGACTTTGGGCTGCTTGCTGGCCTGCATGGCCATGCAGATGAGAGAGGCGTAGGAGTAGGGCGGCTTGACCTTCGGGTTGCTCCGGTAGTCCACCTCCACCTGCGGGCCCGCCTGGACCGGGAAGCCCGGTGCGGGGAGCGGGGAGAACCGCGGCGGAGGCGCGGCGGTAGTCTGGCTGCCGGAGGTTGCGGGGCTGCCCGGGTACCGCGGCATCCCGGCGGCCGCAGCCGTGTCCCCGGCCGGCGGGCTGGACGGAGAGTCGGTCCCGGTTCTGGGGAAGCCGAGCCGCCTGAGGAGCAGGTGGTGCTGGGAGGACGGGTACTCCGGGCCGGTACCGGCCAGCCGCTCCGGGTCGGCGCTCAGGATGGAGAAGTTCTGTAGCCAGTGGAGGCTGGTGAGGCTGTCATCCAGGGGGGCAGAACCGGAACCGGCAGCCTGGTCCAGCCACCTCTCCCTGAACCTGTTGGCGGTGTCTGGGCTCGATAGGACGGGCATCCTGCTGTCTGCGCGGTCTGGGGCGGCGGCGGGATTTTAGCGCATTTAAAGTTCGGTTCCCCGCTTCAAAATGTGAAAAATAAACAAGAAAAACCCAGAAAAGTTCACGAATAAAAAGAATCACATGAAACAGTTCAGCAAACAGACCGGATCCCTGCCAGAAAGACCCGAACCTGGAAAACCTCCCGGTGCCAGAATGGAGAAGATGCTGCGAGGGGCACCTGTTGCTGCTGCGCTCTCCTCCTCCACTCCTCTCTGCTTCTCTCTCTCTCTCTCTCTGTTTCTCTCTCTCTCTCTCTGTTTCTCTCTCTCTCTCTGTTTCTCTCTCTCTCTCTCTTTGGGGGTGGGGGGGCGAGCAGCAGCAGGATCCGTGCAGTACCGTAAACCGGCCCGTACCAGTCGAACCGAACCGGCTTCACTCATCCAGACTCTTTATCTGGATGTTAAACTATTGAAAATAATCTGACTTGTCATAAGTTGGTGGTTGCATCGCTCCGCCGCCTGACTGGCCGCTCAGATCATTAACTGCTGTTGAACTAGAGGAGCTTCTGGCCTGAAACGAGCTGAACTTTGACCTCTAGCGCGCTCATGGCTGCCGGACTGGCGCTAAAATGCGCGCCATGGTCCCGCTCAGATCGGACATTTTCTTCACCTTTAGTGTTTCTGTAATTAGATCAACTGAACCAGTGATATAAACTTTTCAGCATGTGAGTCACAATCGTCTCATTGGAAGCGACTGAGCCACAAAATGCAGATATTTCATCTGTTTTAATAAAAATTTAGTATTTTTGCAAACCATTTCTTATGACAGTTATAAACAAAACATAATTTCCTAATAAAGAAATAAAATAAAGAAGTCTGATGTTATGCTGTAATGCAGATCAGTCCATTAAAAATACGAATGAAACAAAACAGAAAACATTTGAACGTTTTCATCATATAAAATGTTTTCTTTAAAATTGAACTGCATTGACTGATATTTTATCATGTTTCATGGAGTTTACTTTAATGCCCCCCTTTAAAGTATATATAGTTATATAAAAAATATGACCTTGTTTTTCTACAAACTGTTATGTTAACATAAATGTTGAATATTTTGACTTCGAAGCGTTTGTGAATTAAAGATCAGTTCGGGTAAGTTAAATCAACTAATTTAACATAAATGATTATTGTTCACATATCAGGAAATAAAAACAGGTGATAAAACAAAGCGAAGTCGAGCCGTCATTTATCTGACGTCATACGTGACGTTCAACGTTCAAAAGCGTCAATTCGTTTCTCATCGAGTCAGAATTAAATCATTTTCTACAACTACAATGATAATTTACAGAGGATTTTTATGATCCTCTAAGTTTTACATCGCAGTAAAACTGTGACGTTTTACTCACAGTTGGTTACATCGCTTCATAAACATGAGAACACCGCCACCCTGTGGATCATTTCTGCACTGCAGTTGAACCACAAATAAACTCAGAAAAGTTCGGATCCCTTAATTCATCAGAGATGCAGATTTCATCATTAAATGCCCAATTAAAAATGTTCAGACGCTCCTTTAAGTTGAAATTCACCAGCCAGGGCCCAGACTCCTCCTCTGTCAAACATCTGATGGATGACGGATGGAAAATGTGTAAAACCGTTTTTCTGTTAAATGTGGTTCTGATCCACAGTGGGTCCAGTCAACTGAAGAATATGAAACATTATAACCCTTACTGAACTCTCATCGACCTGCTGGATATTACTTATTGTAGTACATTAACAACGTTTTGTTGCAGCAAACCTTTGAGCAGTTTATGGAAAATTGTTTAAATTATCAGTACAATATGCTGAGAAACGTCACGAAAAATATCTCCTTTTCGTACCCAAAAAGGTCAGATATGTACAGAAGGCAATTAGGGCCAATAAAAAAGATAAGAATTCTGGCAAAATTGCAAAAACTTTCTCAGCATTTTGACATTTTTTTCTAAGAATTTTAACGATTTTTATCAGCATTATGATCAATCAGCCATTTTAAAAATAATTTTAATAATTTCAATCTATTATGTTGCTGTAGAAAGTGAGTTCTCTTCCTGCAGTTTGCATCTTCCAGCTGCCCTAAAGTCAGAATTCACGATGCCTTTTACCACCAGCAGGTGTCTCCGTTTCACCTGTTTATCCCTCCCTGGTGTCATAGCTACTACCGACCACAATGTTTACAATTACATTTTCCCACAATGCTAAGCGGCTCATGTTTTGCAATTTTTTCTTTTAGTGTTAAAGAAAAAACCGCAGCAGAAGCGGAAGTGTCTGCTGTCTTCAAACTGTCATCAGTATTTGTAAAGTCATAATATTATAAGGATTATGTAATAATCTGACAGATTAAAGGTATCAAAGCATCAAAGCCTTTTTAAGAGGAACAAGTCATGATTATGTGCTAAAAATGCAGTGCTGTTGTTAGTAAGCAGCATTTTTAAAGTGAGTTTTGACAAAGTCATAAAGATGTTTCACTATATGAATAATTTCTCTGTCAAACCACTTCAGACAAAAAGAACATGTCAGGAAACTGTTAACAAAGAGTAGAAGCGGATGTGTGCGGTTGCAGCACCGCAGCAGCCCCGCAATACGTGCATCAGAAGCGCTGCAGCGTCTCGGCGTTCCCCGCATCGAGCCACGCCGCCGTGCGGGAGCGGCGAGGAGCGGACACGACGCCGCGCAGCGCCGCGGCCTAATTTAACTCCGGCCCGTGTAATTGGTGCTGCTGGCCTTGTTTACCATATTTGGCAAGCGGCTGACAACAGCGCGTGGGAATTGGACGAGCGAGGCCGTCATTCACAAAAGTCAACCTTCTGGAGTTTTTACAAACAACGCGCATGCTCATGGGATTTGTAGTCCAAAACAAACGCCTATCGCCGGAACGCACCGATTTCTGGGTGATTTTTGACCGACAAAAGCGTCATATTTTAAAAATACTTTAATTTTATAACTTATGTTGGTTTAATTCATATTTAAAGATGAAGATTCTCCCTCCTTTAACCGCCACCAGACAACTACACCCAGGCCGGTGGTTGACGGCCTACAACTCCCATCTGCGCATGCTCTGCGTGGATTGGCTGCGTCATCGTGTCAATCAGGCCCCGGTCCTTCCTTACCGCTCCTACAGTAAATATTTGTGTTTGCTCAACCGGCTGTAATGGTGGACGAGTGAGGCAGAGTGCGACGGGATCCAACAAAAGAGCAGAAGGAGGAGAAATAAACGCCGAGTGTTGGAAAGTCTGCCTCAGAGCCAGCTGCCGCCACTTTTAGGAGGAAACGGACGGACTTCGGTCGAAAAATGGATGAACTCAAACATCAAGTGATGATTAACCAGTTCGTCCTGACGGCGGGTTGTGCGGCAGACCAAGCGAAGCAGCTCTTGCAAGCGGCACACTGGCAGTTTGAGGTGAGAGCAGCCGGGGGGAAGCGGCTCGGCTCGGTTCGGTTCGGCTGGGTTAGCATTAGCCGCTCCGCTAATGTTTATCCTGTCCGCTTCTACAGACACTTTATTGAAACAAACAACAAAAAACCGTTTCTACTTCAGACCGACCGTTCCTTCAACCACATCCAGAACTTTTCGGAACCGCCATGGTTGTTTAGTTCGGGCTTAATAAAACAGTGTGAAGTACAACAACGTATCGCACAAGGTTAAGGCGCATCCAATTACTTTACTCGAGATTAAATACTATAATCCGACAGCCGAGGCCAGAGTACTATTACGCAATAAAGATGACCGCCGTGTTGTACAGACTGGCCTACAAACGAGCCTTCTGATGCAATATAATACATACTTTATAAATGTTTACACTAACCAGGTTCATTGACTTATTTACACTCTTTGTAAGATGAATGAACCTAAATATGTGGTTTAAATCCGTATTTCCACCTATAAACTGCAGTGTTGTGTGTTTCCTTTTCAGACTGCCCTCAGTGCCTTTTTTCAAGAAACAAATATTCCATATGGACATCATCATCAAATGGTGAGTTATGACAGAAACCCGCCCGTTCTGAATCTGTTTCCGGCCGAACCGAGGTCCGCCGGCCAGCCTGTAGTTTCTGGTGCGATGGGAGCCGCAGAGGGAGACGATGTTGTACTAACAATAACAAAGCACATGTCGGCCATGTTGTGAGCTTCCAGAAATAAACACAGCCAGGCATGCAGCTCCGGCAGCGGCCACAGCGAGCAGGCAGGAGGAGGGACACTGTGTACATTCAGCACAACTTCACTGGGCTGGAAGTATGCGCTCCGACATGCTGGAGAGTCAGAACTAAAATCGCTTCATGGTTTCTGACTCATCCAGAAATCTTTTCATTTAATAACAGTTAAACCTGAAGATAGAAGAAAAGCAGCTCTTTACTGTGAGGGAGCAGTGGCTGTAAAACTGGATGTTTCTATGTTGAAACAAGGACTGAATGATTATGGATTTCCGTTTGAAGCCTTCTGTAGTTCTTGTGTGGAGATTAACTCAGTTGGCGTTTCCAACCGTCTGACGGAGTTTTACTCAGACACCAAGAAGCTGCTAGGATTTCACATCCAGAGTTTCCTCACAGAGTTTCTGCTTACAACTGGAACGATTAATCAGATTCATCAGTTATTGAAATAAATCAGCTAATTTAGTAATAAATTAATTACTAACTGGATCATTCAGACTCTAGAAAATGCTGTTTTCTGACAAAACAACACCTGGAGCAGTAATTTAACCAAAACTGTTCAAAATATATAAACATCTTGCATTTCACATCACAGACTTTCTTTATCTGTAAATCTGTCTGCCAGAACTCCTCTGGTCCAGTTTTATCCTCACCTGGTTCACATTGTGCAGATAAATCTGTCTCATTTCTGCTCCAGTCATTAATCAGTTGATCAATAATAATCCCAGATCAGCTCTGCACTGAATCCATGGTAGAAGGATTTTCAGCTGCAGATTCATCATTTCAAAAAGGAAATGAATTTAGTTTGTTTGCGTTTTTCAATGTATTACTAATATTGTAAAATAAATTTAGATGTTACATGAAAAATATGGATGATGAGACGATTTTATTTTATTAATCGTTAGAATAATTGACTTATTAAAGTAATTATCAGCTGCTTCCTTTCTGT
>NW_006800729.1:80045-91655 GCF_000485575.1 Poecilia formosa | reverse complement strand
GTGTGTGTGTGTGTGTGTGTGTCAGGAGTTTTTGATGCTTCATCTGTAATCTGGTTTCTCTGAGCCTCAGGAGTGTGTGCAGCGCTAGTGGCCCTTTGGGCCCCTGGGGGCCTCACTAGGAACTATTTAATAATCAGGTTATTTCAACAGGAACAAACCTACATGAATAGATTTTAATTGAATCAGTAAAGAGTTTATGAATCTATTTAAACTAAAAACTCTCCTCATGTAAACCCAGATGAATATTATATTCCATGTTTTCCTCTGAACTCCCTCATCATGATGCTGCTCAACTTTTTATTGTTAGTTTTGAGCAGAACCGACATGTTGACCCGGTTTCACTGTGTTCTGGCTGCCTCAGCCAATCACACGCAGCTTCCTCCTTTATTATTATTATTATTATTATTATTATTATTATTATTGTTGTTGTTATAATTGGTTCCTGAAGGAAACGGATTCTGCGGGAAACGCCCGAGTCGTTTCGCTGCTGCAGCCAAACGGCGATCTGCTGCAGCTCTGACTGGAGCATGTTTGGGTTTTTTCTGGTGGGTCCAGTTAATCAGGTTCAGTCACTCCTTCCAGTAAGAGCCGATCTGATTGGCTGTCAGCGGTCTGCGTCGCATCCCAAGCAGCAGCAGCCAATGCAGTCTCTGCCTCACTGCAGACATTGTTAGAAACCAGATCGTTTAACTGACTTTACAGATTGAGGTGAATTTTGGCTCCTCCTGCTGTGGCTCTGATTGTTTGTCTGAGTTAAATACAAACCGAGGAGTCCAGCAGTCGTTGGGTCTGGTTGTGGTTAGATGGAGGAACCAGAATCTGTGAGCTCAGCAGAACGGTGCAGAACTCCTTCTGGACTTTGGTCGGTGCTTCTGGACCTGCAGAGACCAGCTAACCGTTAGCTGAGTTAGCTAACAGTTAGCTGAGTTAGCTAACCGTTAGCTGAGTTAGCTAACCGTTAGCTGAGTTAGCTAACCGTTAGCTGAGTTAGCTAACAGTTAGCTGAGTTAGCTAACCGTTAGCTGAGTTAGCTAACCGTTAGCTGAGTTAGCTAACAGTTAGCTGAGTTAGCTAACCGTTAGCTGAGTTAGCTAACCGTTAGCTGAGTTAGCTAACCGTTAGCTGAGTTAGCTAACCGTTAGCTGAGTTAGCTAACCGTTAGCTGAGTTAGCTAATGGCTCTTATCAGTTTATTCTGATGATTAATCAGATAAAAATTACAACATTCTTCAGATTTATTTAAACACTTAAACTTATTATATCCAATATTAGAAAAGCATAAAATGCAATAAATAATTCAGTTAATTTTTTGCATAAAAAATGTTCTAGCATGAGAATCAATAACTTTTCATCTGCAGATAAAAATCCTTTAAACATCAACATGAGAAACGCTGAACATCGATTCAGAGGAGAGATTATTTATTGATTAGCTCATCAATAACTGGATGCAAAATTTGATCAATATGAGATTTTTTTTTTTTCTTTTTACAGAATTTGAACCAGATGAAGCTGAAACTGAACTGACATTCTGGTAGAACAGATTTACTGACTACGAATGTTTTTTATCGTAAATGTAAAATATTTCTATCATTGTTCGGCAGGGGAGTCCAAAGTGGGTCCTGGAGATCCTGGAGATCCTGGAGATCCTGGAGGTCCTGGAGGTCCTGGAGGCCCGGCATCCTGCTAACCCCTAACCCTCTCCCTGGTTTAACACACCTGCATCAAATGAGGCTCATTAGAGGCCTGAGGAGAACATTGACCTGCTGAGGAGGTTGTTTCTGCCACCAGGGAGAGAATAAAACATGCAGGATGCCTCCAGGGCCTCCAGGACCTCCAGGACCTCCAGGACCTCCAGGACCCACTTTGGACACCCCGGATTGTTCGGTTTTGTTTTCATGACTGTGTTGTTTCAGAAAATGGCTTTTTTAGAGTCGTCACGCTCAGTTAATGATTGATAGATCACTACATTAGTTTAGAGCTGAAATCATTGATCGATTATGAAATTAGTTGAATTCAGTGACAGATTAAATGTTTGGATTTTATCTGCTCATGTCGGCTTTTATTTGGAATGTTTCGCTGTAAAATACGTGAACTTCACCTTTTAGAAACAAAATGCATGTCGTGTGAAATCTCATAAACATTCCTGGGTTTGTTGGCCTGTTTACTGTATTATTACTAACAATAATAATTATAATAGTTTCTTTAAGATGAGCCGGGGAGTTTTTATCTGCAGAGCATTTGAGGAACGTGACTCAGAGGGTGTGTGTGTGTGTGTGTGTGTGTGTGTGTGTGTGTGTTCTCACATTTTAAAGAGCCACTGACTCTTTCCTGCATGTGTTTTTTCCTGACTTTTTCACTTCAACATGACAAACGGAGAAAAACAAACCGTGGCGTTGGAATCAGTTCAACAGTTTAGTGTTAAATTCGTCTCCATCACTGAGGAAGACGCAGGAGATGCTGCAGCTCTGCAGCTGAAACATCCAAACCAGGCAGAAGGAATCACTGCTGGTGGCTGGTGCAGATATTTGGATGAATTAATATTTTTACAGCCTGATTCAGGTCAAACAGCCGTTGAGAAGAATCTGAGATTAAAGTGAAGGAAAAACTGTGAATGTAAAGAAGTTAAACTATCATGAAAGTTTATTTACGTGCAAATACATTCTGCGCGTTTTCAATGAATCAGTTTTAAAGAATATCTTCCTTTTGGCATGTGGGGAAAGTTAGGAGAGACACAGACAGACGGGCAAATCTGAGTTTGAGGAAAAAACTAATCAGATGCCTCATTTAGAAACGCAGCTGCTGCTGCTGCTGCAGCTCCTGCTGCTTCAGGCCGGTCCTCTGACCCGACACACTCAGTTGGACTGCAGCAAGAGAAAAAGCCAACCTGGGACTGAGGATCAGAAATGACGCTGTCTGCAGTGTCTGAGTCGTTGCTGCAGCATCGTGCTGCAGCTGCTGCACTATAAACACACAACATTCAGCTATTTATTTAAATTAGTGGAGGAACTCAATGAAAATCTTCTGAAGCAGAAATGAATCCATCTCTGCTGCTAGCAGATCACAGGCAGAACCTCCGAGTAAAATCTACCTGGTAACATTTTGTGTGTTTGCAGTGCAGCAGTCATGATCTCATGATCCTCATTACTTATATTGGTTATGAAATATTGTAGCTGCTGACTCAGCCTGCTTTCATCACTTCGTTATCATCATTTTCAGACTTTGTGTCCAGATTCTCCTGCTGCTGAATTATGATGCATTCTGGGTAAAATGGGACTTTCAGACTGCAGACGCTTAGAAAGCGATCAGATTCATAGATCTGGATCGGGTCGATCAAATCGCCGTGAAAACGACGATTTGATCGTCGTTTTCACGCCGTGAAAACGACGATTTGATCGCATTGGGCTGCAGCACTCAGACGCTGCAGCACTAACCGTTTGTGCTGCAGCCTCCGTGTTTCCATGATTGATCTTCTCCATGTCGGTCAATCCTTCTGGAGCTGAATGTTGGTCATGTGACCAGAGCAGGAAGTGGCTCGGCTGTCTGGGGTCATGTGACTCCATCATGTGACTCAGGCAGAGAAACGAAGCACAGAGTTTCCTTCATGTTCCTGAGAACATGTTGGTACCAGAACCAGAACAGAACCTTTTAATGACTCGCTACATTAAACTGATTCATGTCTGATTTTATCACAATTAATGGAAACGGCAACTTCACTTTACTGGAACATCAGCAGAATATTGGCAAAGGCTGTAAACTCCAGGCGGCGTCGCCTGGACTGGACTGAACGGGTCGCCCCTTCGTCGCAGTACGACTGGAACGCAGCGTTATCATTATTCCTCTGAGCTGGAGGGGTGACGTCACACTGTGTGTGTTTGTCAGTGAAGGCTTCAACTCAAAGCTGCACAGTTTAATGTCATGATCATGTCATGGAGTGACCTTTGACCCCTACAGTTCCACCCCTAAACTCAACATGGTGCTGCGCTTTAAAGATAAGAAGCAGAAAAATTATTTTTATATGAATAATCAGGAAAAAGGCTTTTATTTTGGCGAGATCAGCCAATGGCTGCACTGCTGCTGGGAGGTTATAAAGTAGGTGTGAGGCCGTTTCCTGGCACAGCCAGCTCACAGGAGGAGAGAAGAAGAACGAGGAGGAAGGGTGTGTGTGTGTGTGTGTGTGGTGTGTTTTTTGGTAACGGTAAACATGGTCTGGGTGTCCAGGCGTGGCTTCGTCTGGAGGATTTCTAGAAATCCCGACTTTTCTCCTCTCCCAGAGAGCAGCAGAGCTATAATTACCTTCATAAAGCTCAGTGATCTCACACACACACACACACACACACACACACACACGCATTCAACAGGAAACAAGCAGCCAAGTTAGTTTTAAACTATCTTTTTAGTAATCGGATATTCTTGTTCTTCAGCAGCTGCTTAAGCTGGTAGAATAAATTTATGAAAGAGAAAATCCTGGAAAATTATTTTTTTATCTTGTTTTATTGCTTAAAATGCAAAATGATTAAAAAGTCTGATGTGTGGAAAAGGTGCGCAAAACTTTTCAAATTAAACCGAGACGTTGGTAAGCACTTCCATCTTTCAGACGAAAGCTAGAAGTAAGAAACTTTTATTGAAATATTTCTAATCTATAAAAAATGTTTGCTGATAAATTCTTTAATCTGCTGATATAGTGGTTGCCTTCCCTGATTATAAAACTCCCTGATGACATGACTGTAAGAAAATATGAAATTATTTTCTGTTAAAACTGGATCAGAAACAAAGAATCGACTTTCTGCCAGCAGCAGAGCAAACTTAGAGTTTTCATCATGAAACTGGAAGCAACATTTCAGAAATGAAAGTAAAAACTCCTGCAGACTGTATGTGTGTGTGTGTGGGGGTGTGTCAGGTTTTTATATCTTTATGGGAACCTATTTCAGTGTGGAGTTGTGGGGACCATGGCTCCTTGTGGGGACATTTTCTTGGTCCCCATGAGGGAAATTGTTGATTTGGGTTAGTGGTTAGGTCTGTGATGGTTAGGTTTAGGGTAAAGAGTTGGGCTGTAGAAATTAATGGAAGTCAATGTGAAGTCCCCACAAGTGATGAAAACACAACTGTGTGTGTGTATGTGTGTGCATATATACACACCTGGTCTCGGATTAACCTTTGACCTGCTTGTTTCTGCCAGACTTGTTTTTTTCAGTAAATGGGGCTCGCTGTTTGCTCCAGTGGCGGCCAGCTAATGATCCACGGTGACGGTGCGTTCACTGGCCTCCAGGAGAAAGCAGCTTCCTGACGGTCCGTTTGGTTTGTCAGTGAGGAGCTTCCTGATTAGAGGCGATCAGCAGAGAAACCTGACAGTTTAGTGGAGGATGACTTGGCTTGTTCACCAGAGAGTTCAGTGTCTGGAGTAGAAAGGTGTTTGGACATTTAAATATTGTTTAGCCAGGAGCCTGGAGTAACCTTTGACCTGCTGCTGGTGAGACGCTTTAAATCAGTGAAACATGAAGCAGCAGGAACAACAACCCGCTCAACCGTCACTCTGCATTTCTTCTTCTTTTTCTGTTTGCTTTGACTTTTCCTTCAGTTTCTGTTTCTCCAGTTGGTCTGTGAATGTTTAACCCTTCGTTCTCCTGCTCGTTTTCACTGAGACGTTGTGAGGAATCGGC
Organism: Poecilia formosa; assembly: GCF_000485575.1. Taxonomy (NCBI): domain Eukaryota; kingdom Metazoa; phylum Chordata; class Actinopteri; order Cyprinodontiformes; family Poeciliidae; genus Poecilia; species Poecilia formosa. Next base: position 85,999 of record NW_006800729.1, on the reverse strand, counting down.
TGTTGAACTCAACGTTGGTATTGATCACGTTCAGCTGTAACTACTGTTATTTCTTTTCCATCATTCCTTTTAATCAGGATAAAAAAAATAATTTTTCTGATTATGCTTGCAATAAATCAATTAATCACATGATTAATTAAAACAAACTCAATAATTTCCATTTGTGTGATTTTTCATTTTTCTACCAGAAACTGGATGATTAAAGTTTTGGTCTCAACTAGCAGAGATTTCATAATTATTTTATTTGTTGTTTGTTTTTGATATTTTTAATGTCTTCCAGTTTCAGAGTTAAATATTGATTAGAGCTTAAAGTTTATTGATCTTTGGGAATGTGTTCATAATTATTATATTACCACAATAACCTCTGGATAATTAATCACCTGGTAACACTAGTTATGAGTTTACCTGCTGGTAATCTAACCTGGATGTATTTTCACAGAGAAAATGGCGGACAGCCTCCTTCAGCAGTCCGATCCAATCTGCTGTTTATGGTTCCATCATCGTAAAGTTGCTTTAGATTTACCTACATCATGTGTCAGGTTATGAGGATTGGTTCTTTCTGTCCTTTGAAAGGGGAACAAATGTCAAATCTAAACATTTTAACTTGCTGGTTTCCAGTTCGCGTCTCCGGATGAACGTTTAGCAACGAAACACGGCGGATAAACGAACCCTAAAATTCAAACGACCACAAAGAAACCAGAACCATCAGGACAGGCTGTGCTGATGGGTCAAAGGTCACCTCCCTTCTGTGACTGTAGACGCGGCGCAAGGTCCAGATCGTCACGTCTCAGCCGGTCTGCAGCGCGAAGTCACACAGGAAATGAGGCGTGGGGTTCTGATCCGAACCCAACAGAACGATCAGAACCTTTTGGGTGAACGATCCGAACCGGTCAGAACCTTTTGGGTGAACGATCCGAACCGGTCAGAACCTTTTGGGTTTACCTCTAAATGTTTCTGAAATGTTCAGACAAACTGAACAAACTCCAGTTTATGTTGATTTGACTCTTCCTGTTTTCTCTCCACCTCGTTTTTTAATTTGAAGCAGTTCTGATGAACGGAGGGAAACATGAAACTGCTGCTGCGCCAGATACCCAGCAGGTTGCTAGGCAACTGGAGAGTCATTTGATGCTAGCTTAGCTAACTGTGAGCTGGAGCAGCTGAAGGCTTTCTTCTGCCTACATCTCCCAGAATGCTGTGCGGTTCTGGATCAGAGTGCAGTGAATATTTTATATATTGAAAATTTTATCAGTTATCAGTTGATATTGATCTCTTGTCTATCAATATATATGATTGATTTATTGTCCACCCTGAACTGATATTGCAAGTTCAGCAGATCTGCTCAGTTAAAACCTGCAGAGGTGCGTGCGTGCGTGCGTGCGTGAGAAGGTAAACATGGCGGGAAGCCTCCATGTTTCCATCGGCGTTGCAGCAGCAGGTGTGAGTGACTTCGGACCGTCTGAGTTTACAGACGAACGGAAACGGAGCGAAGGTTTCTGCAACCGGACCGGTCCGGTACCTGTGACCCAGTCTCTGTCCCAGCAGCAGCAGATCTGTGCTCCTTTTCCTCATAACAACCGTTGCCATGGGAACAGCTCAGTTGGCCGTGTTTTGATCACAAACTGTCTGCTCGTCTCTCCATCTGTGTGTTCAGCAAACCAGCTGGACCTTTGCTGCCAGAACCTGAACCGGGTTCTCAGAGTCGAACCCGGTCCAGGTTTACCTGACAGAACGTTCAGATAAAATTTAACATTATTTATTTATGAGTTGAGATTTATTTTTTTAAATTTCTTGGGCTGCAGCTAACTCGGGTATTCTGACGGTGAATCAGATTAATGTCAGTTTCTGCAATCTGCAGGTTTTAGTTTTTACATTTAATATTAGAAAAACATGAAAAGATGCGAATAAATGAAAATGTAATTCTTTATTAAACAGGAAAATCATCATTTTCTGACCTGGCAGTCGATGTGAACATTACGGCTCTTTTCTAGATCCTGTTGACCAGGCCTGGCGCTATAATCAATAAATCAATTCATTGCATGATCATTTAGAGCAAGCTCAATAATTTCCATTTGCATGATTTATAATTTTTCTCTTTCTACCAGAAACTGGGTGATAAAAGTTTCAGTTTGGTGTTTTGGTCTCAACCAGCAGAGATTTCATAATTTCTTTTATTTGTTGTTTTGTTGATTTGAAATGTCTTCCAGAGTTAGATTTTAAGAATTTAAAGTGTATTGGTTCTTATTATTATTCCATCATTATTATATTACTGTAAATTGGTCTCAAAACGGCAGTATAATTGTTCAGATTGATTACTAAATCAGTTTATTATTGTTTCAGTGACGGTTGAGCGCCGCTCTCAGCTCCGTGCGGTTTGTTCGTCAGCCGGTGTTTGTGTTGGGTCTCGTCCTGCTGTGTGTTGGTACACAGGTTGGGTTTCCTCTGCAGCTCTGACCTTTCAGCTGCAGCCTGAAGGTCGTTCAGGTCAGGACACAAACCAGCCATCAGCTGCTTCCTCATGAACCAAACTAGCTGCTGTGAAACTCAGGTTTATTCAGACCCGCCTCCAAAGCATAACAAAAATCTAAACTCCATATTAAATCAGTGTTTTCCCTCTGGAGGTGTGCAGGCGATTCCATAATCGACTCGTTAATAAAACATGCTGGATGCAGTGATGCCTGCAGCTGAACCGGTCGAACCCGCCGTGTGAAACTGCTCCGTTTTATTGTCTTTGCAACAATAAACTCCAGATAGGGACTAATCCACAGCACTGAGAAAAATAATTCAATGTTTTCATCACAACAAGAAAATTTTTACAGTAGGAAAAAAAAACCTTTATATTTTATTCATGAACTTTTTCTTTCACACCTAAAACATTTTCAACCAATGAACAGTTATAAACATTTTCAAATATACTGGATGCAACAGAGCTTATTATGGGCTAATAAATATTGTAGTCCAATCAACTGCAGTAATGAAAGAGAAGATATTCAACTATAAATGACATCTGGTTCAGTGAGAAAACATGATAATGTTGGTAAAAGTTACAAAAAATAAGCAAAACTGAAAACTGGCCGAGAATTTAACGTGTTAATTTGATTTTAATGTGGTGAACATTTGAAAAGAACCAGAACTGGGCCAGTTGGGTCTTAAAGTTTGTTGACTTGTTGAGTCATTCTGAGAAAACCAGCTGGAGCAGCAGGTGTAGGTATGACTGCTGGTTCTTCTATAGTCTAGCTGCTGGAAGCTGTGCTGCAGCTCAGCTTCTGCTCTGAACATGAAGCTTATTTTAGTAAATTCAGACCAAACATCCTGATAAACGGCTCAGATCGATGGTCGCCACACTCAAACCTACAGCGGTTGGTCTCCCCGCGTCGCCAGTCGGCCTCTACGCTCTGCTTCCTGGTTTAGTCCAGATCTGCTTCCTGTTTTAGTCCAGATCTGCTTCCTGTTTAGTCCAGATCTGCTTCCTGTTTTAGTCCAGATCTGCTTCCTGTTTAGTCCAGATCTGCTTCCTGTTTTAGTCCAGATCTGCTTCCTGTTTTAGTCCAGATCTGCTTCCTGTTTTATTCCAGACTAAGCTTTAAAACATGAGGTGTGATGCAGGTGAGCGCCCCCTGCTGGCCGTTCTGAGGCCGTGCGTCGCCACTGCTGCGCCTCTTGCAGCTAGAGGTCAGGTAGAGGTCAGACAGGAAGTGACTCCAGAGACATGAGCCAGCACTTCCTGTCTGAGTGCTCAGAGGACTCAGGTTGCAGAACTGTCCGTTTCCATGGTGACGGGCCGGCAGTGGATCAGATGGTGCCGGTCGGGTCCGGTTCTGCCTGTCGGCAAACATCCGGATCAGAACATGAAGACGAAGCGCCGCAGACGGAAAACGGTTCCCATCTTCTGACCAATCGGAGCGAAGCTGACTCTGAATGCCAGCCAATGAAATTCAGAGAACAGGAGCATAAAGATTTAAAACATCAAAAATATACAGAAAAAATTAGAAGGAAAGTTAAATCAATGTATGATTAAAAAGGGAACAAAAAATACAGAATATGGGAGAAAAATAATGAAATAAAATGTGACTAAATAATATGAAAAAAGGGAAAACAAAGCAGCATAATCAAATAAGTTGGTAAGATTTTTATTTTTTTATATTTGGCTCATAAATTACTTTATTTCTTGTTAGGGTCCGTCCTCCATTGCTTTTTCGTTACTATTATTATTGGAGTGTAGAAAACACAGCAGCTTGTAGGAAGTCTGATGATGTCATCAGTCAGATTGTTAATAAATTTTAACATGAGACCAGAAATAAAACCAACTTTTTTCTGCATTTAAAGCTGAATCTGTTTAATCCGACCCGTCTGGTGGCTGTGAGGTCAAAGGTCGTCGTGTTTTTTCAGAGCTTCACTTTGTTCACATGCTGACCTGATTTATCAGCTTGACGCTTTTCTGTAACAGGAAGTGCATTCAGACGGTGTTACATCATCACCGGCCCCTCTGCAACCAGCAGAGGGGCCGGGATTCCCCTCAACTTCCCACCAGAACCAGAACCAGAACCAGAACCAGAACCGCTCCTTATGAGGAGAATCCATCCATGAACGCTGGAGGCGGTTCTGGTTTCTGCCATCATCGTTCTACGTTTTGGATTCACTGAAATGTTTCAGTGAATCCAAACCATATTATTAACCATATTAACCATATTATTATTATTATTAACCATAATTATTATTAACCATATTATTATGGTTTAATAAAATCAGAACAAAATCAAATAATAAACAGAGGAAATCATATTAAATCAGGTTTGATCATAAAGCTCAGATTCTCTTCATTTAATTATATTTCTTACAAATGAAATACATGAAGTAATAATCAGTTTTACCCAGTTACCCAATACAGTTTACTTATTGATCCTTTATTGAGGACCCAATTATTTCACAAACTATTTCTTTCTTCTTCTCTGCTGATTCAGCTAAAGTTTTTGTCTGTAGTTCATGGATGAAAAGTTCAGCAAAAATAAAGTTTATTATTGAAGCTAATGTTCATCTCTGCAGTTTATTATAGATCAGCTTCAGGGATTCAACTATAATGATACTTCCTGCAGGTGGCGCTGTGCGGCCGGTCACTAACCCCGCTCTTCCTCTCCTCTTCCTCAGATGTGTACCCCCGCCAACACGCCGGCAACGCCCCCCAACTTCCCTGACGCGCTGACCATGTTCTCCCGGCTGAAAGCCTCCGAGAGCTTTGCCAGCAGTGCCGGCAGCCCCATGGCTGTCTCCATGGCGACCTCGCCTCCGCCCCCACAGGCGGGCGGCTGGGGCGCGGCGCCCAACGCGCCGCAGCCGCAGCAGGGACTCTGGACTCCGCCCCCCACGCAGCCCTGCCCGCCCCCCTGGCCCGTGGGCGTCGCCCCGCACGCGGCCGCCGAGCAGAAGGCCAGCGTCGCCATGGAGGCGGAGAGATGAAGGACTGGAAACGGCCCCCCCGCCACCTCACTGTTGTCATAGCGACGGTGAGAGGGGGGGGAGTGGGGCGGGTGGGTGGCAATAATTGGTAGAAACAGGATTAGATCGGAAAAAATCTACGCAAACCGAGAAAAACTGATTTATGGAGGATTAAAGAGAAACGCACACGGCCGAGGATTCTAGTTTCATTACCAGTAAAGATTACAAGAGATATTCAAGAAAAAACAGAAATTTAAAAAATGTCACGCCCAAGGATTCTCCACCATGTTCAATGACTTTCAAGGACTTTCAAGGCAGCAAGTCTTTGTTTTTCAGCCGGTGTTTTTTTTTACCCACTGCTGTTCTATGTTCCTGCGACCGTCTGTGCTGCATGAGGAAAAGAGGAAAAGCGAGGCAGTGATTTTTTATTCTTTAAGATTCAGATTTGATCACCAACTGGTGGCGCGTGGGAAGCATGTGGGACGCATGAGAGCGAGCGAGCGGTCGGCCTGTAATCAGACGTG
>NW_006800729.1:72234-78246 GCF_000485575.1 Poecilia formosa | reverse complement strand
CTGGAACCAGATGGAGAACGTTCTGGAGCCGGAGCCGCTCCGCTGCAGCTACAACACAGGGAGAGATTGGTGGATGTCCACCATGTCTGGAACCGGGTCAGAACCGCTCGGTTCCTATATTTAGGCTTGTTTTTATTTTATTTTTTTTACTACATTTGACCAAAATTCTAAAGTTTATTTCTGATTTTGGGTATGAAACTTATTAGATACACCAGGCGACTAAGGAATGGAAATGAGTAATAATAGTACTAAGAAGCAATATGTTTAGTGAAGCTATGGCTGTAGAAAATATAAATTATATTAATATTTAGATTTTGCAACCTTAAATGATTACTTTAGATTACAAAATAATATAAATATTGATACCGTCATAGAATATTTATAAAAGCTTTTAGGTCAGGATTGTAAATTGATTTTTTTTAGTATTTAGTTGAACTGGAAACACTACAGGATGAAAACTGATTGTTCAAAAATGTATGTTGAAATTTATTTTGTGAAACTGATTTAAGTTTTAGAAAAAAAAGAGTCTTGGAGCTCATTGGACTGATTAATGGGATTTTGCAGAAATTATTGCTAAAAGACCTTGATTGTTGTTCAAAAACATATTTTTACTCTGTTTTAAGGTTTTGTTTGAGCAAAAACAGCATCAATAAAATAATCAGCATACTAATATTAAATAATCAGTTTCATTCCTTAAGTGCCTAATGAGTCTAATTAGCTTCACAGCTAAAGTCATATTAATAACAGGTGTAATGTTCAAATGCACTAATTAATTTAACATCTGAATGACAACAAAAAACTATCAGGATTTGTTGGATGTAAATTCAGACTTTAAAGGGAAGCAGATGATCAGAACTTGAAGCTTTTATAGATTATTGATCAGAAATCTGGTTCCTAACTGTCAGATCAATGTTGGACCAAAGCAGCAACAAAAACACAAAATGTAAAAATGTCGGCAAATTAAGAAATCTGAACTTAAATAATGAATAATAATCGGCTTTGATTGATATAAATATCAGCTTCAGACGGATGTTCTGGACTGATTCTGCTGATCCATCAGACTAAAAACCCAAACGGGCTGAACTGTTGGTTCTGCTGTTCCAATGTCTGGTTCTGGTTCTGTATTTCTGGTTCTGTGTGAACGACAGCAGTGAACCTGAGACAATGGCCGCTCCGTGCCAAGATCCTGAGCCGGACACAAAGCTGCTTTATCCCTGTTGCATTAGTACCGGTTCACTCACACACACTCACACACACACACACACAGTCTGAGCTGACTGTTGTCTTTGAAACAACAGTCAGCAGAGGAAGTTGTATTTGTTGACGGAACTGAACTGTGTTGTTTCTGTTCTCCGGATCACCAGTAAAGTCTTTCTCTGTCACTTTTATTCTTTATTTCACTTCCTCTTTGAATAATAAAGCGCCTGCTGGGAGTTCTGGTTCTGTTCCCATGTCCATACTGGATCAGATCCTGAATTATAAATTAGAGTGACAAATCGTCTTTCAGCTGATCTTCCTCATTGATGATGTCTTTGTCTCAGCAAACATGGAAACATTCTGCAAACACATACATGATACAAAACACACAAACAAAAAACAAATGCAAAAAATACTGCAACACCACTCCAGGCCACTAGGGGGAGTCTGGGGTATGTAATGTTACCTGTGTAAATATGCTGCTGGTCTGGGTTCGGTTGAAGTGAACTCTAGTTCAGTTTGAATGTGAAGGTCCAGCGGACCAGAGACCGCTCCAGAAGCAGGAAGTGGACTACACGCAAGGCATTCTGGGTAACTACAACCAACACTAACGTGTTAGCCTAGCGCTAGCAGCAGAAATGGCTCCTGGTCTTCAGCCTAAAGAGAAATCCTCCAACACTAAAATCTGACGCCTCCATCTTGTTTCCATCTGGTGAAGAAGGAAGTTGCTCTCAGTGTCTTCAGAGGTTTTTTTGTCGTTTCCTTCAGTGGTTCTTGGTGCAGCGCCCCCACAGGCCAGGAGGGGAACAGGTTGGTTTGACTCAGAAAGAAATCATGCTCTTGATTTAAATCATAAATGAACTGTGATTAACTTTATCTATTCTGGACTCCAGAGAAGCTCACATCCTTCCCAGTAGAACCAGGATCCACCAGAACCACTCCAAGAGTTCATCAGCAACTCATTCAGGATGTCCAGCAGAACCGGAACAGAACTAGAGACAAAAGTCCAGAAAGGAAACTGCCCGTCTCATTGTTCGCAGCCCAACATGGAGAAGATGTAGAGGTTCTGGTTCTGGTCCAGCTGATTATCCAGCTGCAGCTGAGTTTTTCCTTCCTGCAGACTCTGGACCCAACCCGAAGCTGCAGGTTCTTCCTGTTTTCCTCTGTTCTTCTCCTCACTTCCTGATGGTCCGGCTGCAGTCGGGAAGCGGCTCTGCCTTCGCTCTCTCAGCTCTCTGCTCGTGTTTCAAAATCATCAGAATCATTTCAGCTCCATCATTCATGACCAACTCCTGCAAACCGGCCAGACCAGCCGACAGGAACAAGAAAAATAGAGACCGGTCCTCATAGGTATAGGACATCACTGTTCACACACACACACACACACACACACACACACACGTTTGTCTGGCTATCTTTGTGGGGACTTTCCATTGACTTCCATTCATTTCTACTAATTTTTACAGCCTAAACCTGACCTTTACCCTTTTCCTAACCCTAACCAACCAAAACTCAATTCATACCTTAGCCCTAACTCTGACCCCTGACCCAAAAACAGGGTNGGGGGACCTCTTCTCACCTGGCCTGGTGGTCACCTGACTGCTCTCAGCCAATCAGGGATTGTTCTTCAACCAGCTGATTTCTCCTCTCGCCATTTCACCTGGACTGCAGGAGGCTTCAAAGCAACAAATCATTCTTTCTATCTTATTGTTTCTAATGAAGTTTTATTTGTTGGGAGGCGCAGGAAGTGGGCGGGGCTTTAGGTTGATCTTTTGTAAACGTGAATCAGTCGCAGCTAAAATGACTAGAGATTAAAAACAAGACTACTCCATCTTTTTAAACAGAAATGCCACTTTTTGCATGACGTGTTCACAATGTGTAACATCTTTTGTAGAAAGCATATGCGAGGTGTGTTTCAGGAGGGGGCGGGGCTTATGGCGGGAGGGCGGGGCTTACGGAGGGGTTGTTCCCGTTAATGAGCAGCAGAATCTGGCTGTAAAAAGTCCAAATTAAACAGAAATGTGAGTGTAGGACTGAAAACGGCCAGCAGGGGCAGTCGGGGGCACTACAGACTACTTTCAGGGACAGGATGACGCCCCTCCCCCGCCCGTTGCTGGACTGGAGGTTTCTGAAGGCGACCAGCTGCTGGTGCGCTCATACTGCCGAGGGACGCTTCGGGAACAACCCTCGAAAAATCGCAATATTTTGAAAGCAGGTTCTCCAGTTTTGATTTTGACTTTGATCAGAGACTTTAAAATGAAATATTTTAAATAGCTTAGGGTCTTTTTTTTAAGGATAAAAATTATGGACACATTGATGAGGAATAACCATCATCCTGTTTCTTTAGACTAAAATGTGGGATGTGACCCATTTTTCCCAAAGTTTGGTTCCTTACTTGGTTCAGTCAGAGTTTGTGGGCGGGGCCTAATGTTCCTAATGGTTTCTCATGTATGTTTCCCCCGTTGTATGACTGTATGAGACCATTCCCACAATATTTGTGGACTACCTGATAAATAACTTATCATTTTTGTGAACCTAAATAAATATTGTATGTCAACCTCTACAGGAAACCAACTTTTCCTTCACTTCCTGTTTCTAAATGCTTTTAAGCTGATGATTGGATGAAGTTTTGGGTTATTATAACTTTAATAATGTCTCTGCTGTCCTCAGATTCTTGAATTTAAACCAAAAGCAGCTTTCTGAATGTAATCTCCTCTTAAACGCCCACACCCAGCGGTGAGGGGCGGGGTCACAGGGTTCGCCTGTCCTTATCTGACCTCCAGGCTCCGCCCACCAGGAAGTGGAGCGGGGTGCCCGTCTGGCCTGCAGTTGCTTTGCTTTGAGCTTCACCACGTTGGCAGCAGCTGCAGCTGCAGCTGCACCGCTGGGGAGATAAGAGGAAGCATAAACACGGCGGGTCCAGAGAACAGCCTGACCGGTTAGAGGAGGCCATCAGAACCACGCAGCTGATAAGCATCACTACTGTAAAAGCTTTTTATTACCCATAGTGCATCATTCCTCTCCTTTAAGATCAAATAAAACTTTACTGGAACCAGATGGAGAACGTTCTGGAGCCGGAGCTGCTCCGCTGCAGCTACAACTCAGGAAGAGAGTGGTGGATGTCCACCACGTTTGGGTTGGAAGCTAATAGCCTCTCGCTGAGAAATCAGCCAAAGAAAAATATTTCAACGATAAATGTTGGTTGGTGCATCTGCCTCTCATACTAAATTTGCTGTTTGAAGAACTTTTACCCCATCTAGTGGCCGGAGTGGGAACTGCATGTTGGTAATAAACAGTACATATTAATCTTAAACTAGGCTTGTGCATAAAAATATATATTTAGGCTTATTTTTTATTTTTTTACTACATTTGACCAAAATTCTAAAGTTTATTTCTGATTTTGGGTATGAAGCTTATTAGATACACCAGGCGACTAAGGAATGGAAATGAGTAATAATAGTACTAAGAAGCAATATGTTTAGTGAAGCTATGGCTGTAGAAAATATAAATTATATTAATATTTAGATTTTGCAACCTTAAATGATTACTTTAGATTACAAAATAATATAAATATTGATACCGTCATAGAATATTTATAAAAGCTTTTAGGTCAGGATTGTAAATTGATTTTTTTTAGTATTTAGTTGAACTGGAAACACTACAGGATGAAAACTGATTGTTCAAAAATGTATGTTGAAATTTATTTTGTGAAACTGATTTAAGTTTTAGAAAAAAAAGAGTCTTGGAGCTCATTGGACTGATTAATGGGATTTTGCAGAAATTATTGCTAAAAGACCTTGATTGTTGTTCAAAAACATATTTTTACTCTGTTTTAAGGTTTTGTTTGAGCAAAAACAGCATCAATAAAATAATCAGCATACTAATATTAAATAATCAGTTTCATTCCTTAAGTGCCTAATGAGTCTAATTAGCTTCACAGCTAAAGTCATATTAATAACAGGTGTAATGTTCAAATGCACTAATTAATTTAACATCTGAATGACAACAAAAAACTATCAGGATTTGTTGGATGTAAATTCAGACTTTAAAGGGAAGCAGATGATCAGAACTTGAAGCTTTTATAGATTATTGATCAGAAATCTGGTTCCTAACTGTCAGATCAATGTTGGACCAAAGCAGCAACAAAAACACAAAATGTAAAAATGTTGGCAAATTAAGAAATCTGAACTTAAATAATGAATAATAATCGGCTTTGATTGATATAAATATCAGCTTCAGACGGATGTTCTGGACTGATTCTGCTGATCCATCAGACTAAAAACCCAAACGGGCTGAACTGTTGGTTCTGCTGTTCCAATGTCTGGTTCTGGTTCTGTATTTCTGGTTCTGTGTGAACGACAGCAGTGAACCTGAGACAATGGCCGCTCCGTGCCAAGATCCTGAGCCGGACACAAAGCTGCTTTATCCCTGTTGCATTAGTACCGGTTCACTCACACACACTCACACACACACACACACAGTCTGAGCTGACTGTTGTCTTTGAAACAACAGTCAGCAGAGGAAGTTGTATTTGTTGACGGAACTGAACTGTGTTGTTTCTGTTCTCCGGATCACCAGTAAAGTCTTTCTCTGTCACTTTTATCCTTTATTTCACTTCCTCTTTGAATAATAAAGCGCCTGCTGGGAGTTCTGGTTCTGTTCCCATGTCCATACTGGATCAGATGCTGAATTATAAATTAGAGTGACAAATCGTCTTTCAGCTGATCTTCCTCATTGATGATGTCTTTGTCTCAGCAAACATGGAAACATTCTGCAAACACATAAATGATACAAAACACACAAACAAAAAACAAA
>NW_006800729.1:70536-71701 GCF_000485575.1 Poecilia formosa | reverse complement strand
ATTACAAACGCGCACACACACACACACACACACACACACACACTAATCCAGGCATGACGCAACTCTCATGGCAACTGCGTGTCATTGTGAGCGAGAAACCCCGGGGTTACGGCACGGTGAGAAACATTGACCTCCATGTTAGGTATTTAAAGGGCCGGTGTCGTGTAAAATCAACATTTTGATCTTTCATCATGTTTTCATGTTTTTCTCTCATTAAATCAAACCTGCTGTGTTGCTTTGATTCTTCCGTGTTGGAGAAATCCTTTGGTCTCCATGGTAACCATTCAGCTGTGAAACAGCTGGTTGGACCTAGCCCTGCCCCCAAGGCGCAGCTCCTCCCTCACTCAGCTCCTCCAGACTAGCCAGCAGCAATCAGCAAACAGCTGCTGAGCTGCTGCTCGGAGCAACGCTGGTGAAAACATTAAAGGGTTAATGGAGCAGCCATGTTGGAACGACTTCCTGGTGGAGGAGCTTCAGGAAGAGCAGGAGCTTCCTAAAGAGACAGACATTCACTGTCCATGTTGTTCCCAGGATGAACCAGAAGCTAAACATTAATTTTTATTACTTAGCAGCTAACCAGCCTGATGCTAACTTCTATGTTAGTCATGCTGACTTCTCACAGTGAATTAGTGTTTCCTCTCTCAGTGATTTCTCCTGTTTTAGACATGAATTGGATCATCAGACTGATTTAATACTAAACTTGATTTTGTTTATAATGAAGTGAGCTATAAGCTAATGCTAACTGCTCCCCGTATCAGCACAGCTTTTGGTGCTGGAGCATCAAACTGAGTTAATGTTCACTGTCGCCTGGATGATGTTTTAACTGCTTTACTGTGGATAAAAGGTTTAGTTTAGCTTTTTAATGTTCCCTTAATGTTTTCATATCAGCATTTATTTAGTTCTGAATTTACATTTCAACAAATGATCTTCAGACTTTGTGTTCATTCAGACCCTCCCAGTAGTTCCTAAACTTGCTTTAAGAAAACAAACGGTAAATAATCACATTTTCATCAAAGGAAAGAATCAAAGTGTAATTAAAAGATGAAACTTCCTGCAGCTCTGGATGGTTTTACAGAAACTCTGTTGTTCACAGCTGCTGTAAAACGAAGCTCATTAACCGCCTGGAACTGGGAGTAATCTCCCTGGGTGACTAACACCTGAGCAG
>NW_006800729.1:68515-70068 GCF_000485575.1 Poecilia formosa | reverse complement strand
ACACACACACACACACACACACACACACACACACACACACACACACACACACACACACACACACACACACACATACGCACACACACACACACCTACACACACACACATTATCTGACCTGTGTGTGCCTCTCTCTCTTTCCTCATTGTTACAAGAGGAAAACTGAGTTTTGTCTCCTCATGTTTCTGGAGGAGACGCGGATGGATGGATGGATGGATGGATGGATGGATGGATGGATGGATGGATGGATCAATGACGTCAACCATGTAAACCAAAGACAAGACTCTTCATTTCCGCCCTCTGGTGACATCTAGTGTTCATCTGCCGCAGCAGCAGCCTTTACCTTTGGTCCGTTTATTTATCAACTTTCTTTATTTTTGGTGACCTTTTATGGAAAGCCATTTGCGCCAAAATTGAATAAATAAATAAATGGGTTAAATAAATAAAAAATGAGTAAAATAAATGGCTTTCCATAGACCTTTGACCGCAATTCAAAAACGGCACAACTTGTCCCTCCGACACTTTCTGTAATATTTTAGGATGAAATTTTCTGTGTAAAGTTTATATTTCCTTAAATGGAAATGTAAGAAGAAATAATGTTTTTTCTTAGCTTATTCAAAATTATTTAAATTTTGCTTAATAAAGCAAAGTTTGACGAAGAAAATTCTTATTTTTGGTTCTGGGAATAAACTAAAAATAAACCTAAACAGTTAAATGACTGTAAACAGTAATCAAATACGGTGTCCCCAGTAGGACAAAATAAATCAGAGTTTATCACAAAGTGAAACACATTATATTATTTACTGATGTTTTCCAGCCTTTATTTTTGTTCATTTTTATTATTTTCCACTAACAGTTCATGAAAACAGAACATTACAGAATATAGAATATAAAACATTTTATGGAGGGCCTCCTGCCATTAGATGCGTCTCTCCTTCAACACACCTGAGTCAAACACTGAGGAGGAGATTCAGCTGCTGGATCCAGGTGTGTTGAACAGGGAGACACCAAGAGCTGCAGGACCAGACTGCCCACCCCTGGTCTAAATAATATTAGACTTTTCTCATTTTAGGTCAGTCAACAAAAATAAAATAATGAAACAAGATAAAACTTATTCAGAACATTTTTACAGATTTATTCAAATTTATAATCTTATTGGGTCAGAAGCTGGGAAAATTTCCAGTTTTGGATGATTTGGGTCAAATGTTTTGTTTTAGCAAATAGAAATAATTTGGTAATTATGACGTAAAAGGAGAAAAGTTTGATCTGCTTTAATGTCAGAGAAGCAGAAAAACTGTTTAAAACTTCTCACTTTTTGTTCTGTTTAAATTTCATGTCCTTATTTACACTTTTATTATTTTCAGTGCAGGTCAAACGGCTGTTGGATCTGATTTTAATATGGAAAAATAAAAGTTCCCTCTGAGAGCCATTTGTGTGACGGTTCTGTTCTGTTCTACAGAGCCGGAACCGGGTCAGAGGTCAGCAAATCGCCTGATACGACCCGACTCCAAAGGTCGTTGATTTTACAGTCAGCAGCAGCACAGCAACACACGCA
>NW_006800729.1:67171-68093 GCF_000485575.1 Poecilia formosa | reverse complement strand
ACACACACACACACACACACACACACACACACACACACACACCCCGTTTGTTTCTGTCCTGTCAGGAATGAAACAGGAACTAAATAAACTCTAAACTTTGTTTAGTTTCTTAGTTAAAGTTTCTGCAGGTTTTTGGTTTTTTAGCCGATTAAAGTTCAGTTTTATGAACGGATCAAAAATAATTTTTAACTTATATTTAAAATACAAATAAAAAACAAAGTTTATGTGGAAAAAATAAGTTTTGCAACAAAGAAAATCTGTTATTAAAACATTTTACACTTTAAAATGTCCCAGGATGATAAAATTTCATAATTTAATTTGTTATTCTAAACACAAATGAATCCCTACACATAATAACTGAACTTTATTTATCTTTATTAATCACAAGTTTAATTAGAATATTTAAAGCATAATAACATAAATTCTTACATCACAGGAAATAAACCTGTAATAAACATAAATCTATATAAATATTTACTTGTCAAAGTGAGATTATCATGTAAATATAAAACAAGTCAATAAAATCCATGTTGATTCTGAGGATACTGACCCAGTTTGGGGTCAAAGGTCAGCGGACGCCTCCACGTTCAAACTGTTGAAAACTTTTACACTGTAAAATAATTTCTGCTGTTTATGAATAAAATATCAGAAACAATAAAAGATTCAACAGGCAGAAAGTTAAAGATTTAATTTAGTTTTTATCTCATTTAGAGAAACAATGAAACAAATATTAATGAGAAATGAATCATATTTAATAATTTCTATTTTTCTACCAGAAACTGGAAGATCAAAGTTTCACTTTGATGTTGTTGTTATCATTCATTTTATCTGTTGATTCATTTTAATATTTAAATGTTTTTCAGTTTTAAATGTTGGAATTTAAAGTTTATTGATATCTGAGAATTATTATTATTATTATTAT